>NW_024608643.1:0-71905 GCF_018296145.1 Oncorhynchus tshawytscha | reverse complement strand
TTGTAGCTGCTGCCTTGGCAGGAACTAATGGGGATCCATAAAAAACCCCAGGAAGAGTAGCTGCTGCCTTGACAGGAACTAATGGGGATCCATAATACACCCCAAGAAGAGTAGCTGCTGCCTTGGCAGTAACTAATGGGGATCCATAATAAACCCCAGAAAGAGTAGCTGCTGCCTTGACAGGAACTAATGGGGATCCATAATAACCCCAGGAAGAGGAGCTGCTGCCTTGGCAGTAACTAATGGGGATCCATAATAAACCCCAGGAAGAGTAGCTGCTGCCTTGGCAGGAGCTAATGGGGATCCATAATAAACCCCAGGAAGTGTAGCTGCTGCCTTGGCAGGAACTAATGAGGATCCACAATAAACCCCAGGAAGAGTAGCTGCTGCCTTGGCAGGAACTAATGGGGATCCATAATAAACCCCAGGAAGAGTAGCTGCTGCTCTGGCAGCCCCTAATGGGGATCCATAATAAACCCCAGGAAGAGTAGCTGCTGCCTTGGCAGGAACTAATGGGGATCCATAATAAACCTCAGGAAGAGTAGCTGCTGCCTTGGCAGGAACTAATGGGGATCCATAATAAACCCCAGGAAGAGTAGCTGCTGCCTTGGCAGGAACTAATGGGGATCCATAAAAACCTCAGGAAGAGTAGCTGCTGCCTTGGCAGGAACTAATGGGGATCCATAATAAACCCCAGGAAGTGTAGCTGCTGCCTTGGTAGGAACTAATGAGGATCCATAATAAACCCCAGGAAGAGTAGCTGCTAACTTGACAGGAACTAATGGGGATCCATAATAGACCCCAGGAAGAGTAGCTGCTGCCTTGGCAGTAACTAATGGGGAACACTTGACAGGAACTAATGGGGATCCATAATAAACCCCAAGAAGAGTAGCTGCTGCCTTAACAGGAACTAATGGGGATCCATAATAAACCCCAGGAAGAGAAGCTGCTGCCTTGACAGGAACTAATGGTGATCCATAATACACCCCAGGAAGAGTAGCTGCTGCCTTGGCAGGAACTAATGGGGATCCATAATAAACCCCAGGAAGAGTAGCTGCTGCCTTGACAGGAACTAATGTGGATCCATAATAAACCTCAGGAAGAGTAGCTGCTGCCTTGGCGGGAACTAATGGGGATCCATAATAAACCCCAGGAAGAGAAGCTGCTGCCTTGACAGGAACTAAAGGGGATCCATAATAAACCCCAGGAGGAGTAGCTGCTGCATTGACAGGAACTAATGGGGAACCATAATAAACCCCAGGAAGAGTAGCTGCTGCCTTGGCAGCCCCTAATGGGGATCCATAATAAACCCCAGGAAGAGTAGCTGCTGTCTTGGCAGGAACTAATGGGGATCCATAATAAACCCCAGGAAGAGAAGCTGCTGCCTTGACAGGAACTAAAGGGGATCCATAATAAACCCCAGGAAGAGTAGCTGCTGTCTTGGCAGGAACTAATGGGGATCCATAATAAACCTCGGGAAGAGTAGCTGCTGCCTTGACAGGAACTAATGGGGATCCATAATACACCCCAAGAAGAGTAGCTGCTGCCTTGGCAGTAACTAATGGGGATCCATAATAAACCCCAGGAAGAGTAGCTGCTGCCTTGACAGGAACTAATGGGGATCCATAATACACCCCAGGAAGAGGAGCTGCTGCCTTGGCAGTAACTAATGGGGAACCATAATAAACCTCAGGAAGAGTAGCTGCTGCCTTGGCAGGAGCTAATGGGGATCCATAATAAACCCCAGGAAGTGTAGCTGCTGCCTTGGCAGGAACTAATGGGGATCCATAATAAACCTCAGGAAGAGTAGCTGAGGCCTTGGCAGGAACTAATGGGGATCATAATAAACCCCAGGAATTGTAGCTGCTGCCTTGGCAGGAACTAATGGGGATCCATAAAAAACCTCAGGAAGAGTAGCTGCTGCCTTGACAGGAACTAATGGGGATCCATAATACACCCCAAGAAGAGTAGCTGCTGCCTTGGCAGTAACCAATGGGGATCCATAATAAACCCCAGGAAGAGTAGCTGCTGCTCTGGCAGCCCCTAATGGGGATCCATAATAAACCCCAGGAAGAGTAGCTGCTGCCTTGGCAGGAACTAATGGGGATCCATAATAAACCTCAGGAAGAGTAGCTGCTGCCTTGGCAGGAACTAATGGGGATCCATAATAAACCCCAGGAAGAGTAGCTGCTGCCTTGGCAGGAACTAATGGGGATCCATAAAAAACCTCAGGAAGAGTAGCTGCTGCCTTGGCAGGAACTAATGGGGATCCATAATAAACCCCAGGAAGTGTAGCTGCTGCCTTGGTAGGAACTAATGAGGATCCATAATAAACCCCAGGAAGAGTAGCTGCTAACTTGACAGGAACTAATGGGGATCCATAATAGACCCCAGGAAGAGTAGCTGCTGCCTTGGCAGTAACTAATGGGGAACACTTGACAGGAACTAATGGGGATCCATAATAAACCCCAGAAAGAGTAGCTGCTGACTTGACAGGAACTAATGGGGATCCATAATAAACCCCAAGAAGAGTAGCTGCTACCTTGGCAGGAACTAATGGGGATCCATAATAAACCCCAGGAAGAGTAGCTGCTGCTTTGGCAGCCCCTAATGCGGATCCATAATAAACCCCAGGAGGAGTAGCTGCTGCCTTGACAGGAACTAATGGGGAACCATAATAAACCCCAGGAAGAGTAGCTGCTGCCTTGGCAGCCCCTAATGGGGATCCATAATAAACCCCAGGAAGAGTAGCTGCTGTCTTGGCAGGAACTAATGGGGATCCATAATAAACCTCAGGAAGAGTAGCTGCTGCCTTGGCAGGAACTAATGGGGATCCATAATAAACCCCAGGAATTGTAGCTGCTGCCTTGGCAGGAACTAATGGGGATCCATAAAAAACCTCAAGAAGAGTAGCTGCTGCCTTGACAGGAACTAATGGGGATCCATAATACACCCCAAGAAGAGTAGCTGCTGCCTTGGCAGTAACTAATGGGGATCCATAATAAACCCCAGGAAGAGTAGCTGCTGCCTTGACAGGAACTAATGGGGATCCATAATACACCCCAGGAAGAGGAGCTGCTTCCTTGGCAGTAACTAATGGGGAACCATAATAAACCTCAGGAAGAGTAGCTGCTGCCTTGGCAGGAGCTAATGGGGATCCATAATAAACCCCAGGAAGTGTAGCTGCTGCCTTGGCAGGAACTAATGGGGATCCATAATAAACCTCAGGAAGAGTAGCTGAGGCCTTGGCAGGAACTAATGGGGATCATAATAAACCCCAGGAATTGTAGCTGCTGCCTTGGCAGGAACTAATGGGGATCCATAAAAACCTCAGGAAGGGTAGCTGCTGCCTTGACAGGAACTAATGGGGATCCATAATAAACCCCAGGAAGTGTAGCTGCTGCCTTGGCAGGAACTAATGGGGATCCACAAAAAACCTCAGGAAGAGTAGCTTCTGCCTTGGCAGGAACTAATGGGGATCCATAATAAACCCCAGGAAGTGTAGCTGCTAACTTGACAGGAACTAATGGGGATCCATAATAACCCCAGGAAGAGTAGCTGCTGCCTTGGCAGTAACTAATGGGGAACACTTGACAGGAACTAATGGGGATCCATAATAAACCCAGAAAGAGTAGCTGCTGCCTTGGCAGGAACTAATGGGGATCCATAATAAACCTCAGGAAGTGTAGCTGCTGCCTTGGCAGGAACTAATGGGGATCCATAAAAAACCTCAGGAAGAGTAGCTGCTGCCTTGGCAGTAACTAATGGGGAACACTTGACAGGAACTAATGGGGATCCATAATAAACCCCAGAAAGAGTAGCTGCTAACTTGACAGGAACTAATGGGGATCCATAATAAACCCCAAGAAGAGTAGCTGCTACCTTGGCAGGAACTAATGGGGATCCATAATAAACCCCAGGAAGAGTAGCTGCTGCTCTGGCAGCCCCTAATGCGGATCCATAATAAACCCCAGGAAGAGTAGCTGCTGCCTTGACAGGAAATAATGGGGATCCATAATAAACCCCAGGAAGAGAAGCTGCTGCCTTGACAGGAACTAATGGTGATCCATAATACACCCCAGGAAGAGTAGCTGCTGCCTTGACAGGAACTAATGTGGATCCATAATAAACCTCAGGAAGAGTAGCTGCTGCCTTGGCAGGAACTAATGGGGATCCATAATAAACCCCAGGAAGAGAAGCTGCTGCCTTGACAGGAACTAAAGGGGATCCATAATAAACCTCAGGAAGAGTAGCTGCTGCCTTGGCAGGAACTAATGGGGATCCATAATAAACCCCAGGAATTGTAGCTGCTGCCTTGGCAGGAACTAATGGGGATCCATAAAAAACCTCAGGAAGAGTAGCTGCTGCCTTGACAGGAACTAATGGGGATCCATAATACACCCCAAGAAGAGTAGCTGCTGCCTTGGCAGTAACTAATGGGGATCCATAATAAACCCCAGAAAGAGTAGCTGCTGCCTTGACAGGAACTAATGGGGATCCATAATACACCCCAGGAAGAGGAGCTGCTGCCTTGGCAGTAACTAATGGGGAACCATAATAAACCTCAGGAAGAGTAGCTGCTGCCTTGGCAGGAGCTAATGGGGATCCATAATAAACCCCAGGAAGTGTAGCTGCTGCCTTGGCAGGAACTAATGAGGATCCACAATAAACCCCAGGACGAGTAGCTGCTGACTTGACAGGAACTAATGGGGATCCATAATAAACCCCAGGAAGAGTAGCTGCTGCTCTGGCAGCCCCTAATGGGGATCCATAATAAACCCCAGGAAGAGTAGCTGCTGCCTTGGCAGGAACTAATGGGGATCCATAATAAACCCAGGAAGAGTAGCTGCTGCCTTGACAGGAACTAATGGGGATCCATAATAAACCCCAGGAGGAGTAGCTGCTGCCTTGACACGAACTAATGGGGATCCATAATAAACCCCAGGAAGAGTAGCTGCTGCCTTGGCAGCCCCTAATGGGGATCCATAATAAACCCCAGGAAGAGTAGCTGCTGCCTTGGCAGGAACTAATGGGGATCCATAATAAACCCCAGGAAGAGTAGCTGCTGCCTTGGCAGGAACTAATGGGGATCCACAATAAACCCCAGAAAGAGTAGCTGCTGCCTTGACAGGAACTAATGGGGATCCATTATAAACCCCAGGAAGAGTAGCTGCTGCCTTGGCAGCCCCTAATGGGGATCCAAAAATAAACCCCAGGAAGAGTAGCTGCTGCCTTGACATGAACTAATGGGGATCCATAATAAACCCCAGGAAGAGTAGCTGCTGCCTTGGCAGCCCCTAATGGGGATCCATAATAAACCCCAGGAAGAGTAGCTGCTGCCTTTGCAGGAACTAATGGGGATCCATAATAAACCCCAGGAAGAGTAGCTGCTGCTCTGGCAGCCCCTAATGGGGATCCATAATAAACCCCAGGAAGAGTAGCTGCTGCCTTGGCAGGAACTAATGGGGATCCATAATAAACCCCACGAAGAGTAGCTGCTGCCTTGACAGGAACTAATGGGGATCCATAATAAACCCCAGGAGGAGTAGCTGCTGCCTTGACAGGAACTAATGGGGATCCATAATAAACCCCAGGAAGAGAAGCTGCTGACTTCACACGAACTAATGGGGATCCATAATAAACCCCAGGAAGAGTAGCTGCTGCCTTGACACGAACTAAAGGGGATCCATAATAAACCCCAGGAAGAGTAGCTGCTGCCTTGACACGAACTAAAGGGGATCCATAATAAACCCCAGGAAGAGTAGCTGCTGCCTTGGCAGGAACTAATGGGGATCCATAAAAAACCCCAGGAAGAGTAGCTGCTGCATTGGCAGGAACTAATGGGGATCCATAATAAACCCCAGGAAGTGTAGCTGCTGCCTTGGCAGGAACTAATGGGGATCCATAAAAACCCCAGGAAGAGTAGCTGCTGCCTTGACACGAACTAATGGGGATCCATAATAAACCCCAGGAAGAGTAGCTGCTGCCTTGGCAGCCTCTAATGGGGATCCATAATAAACCCCAGGAAGAGTAGCTGCTACCTTGACAGGAAATAATTGGGATCCATAATAAACCCCAGGAAGAGAAGCTTCTGCCTTGACAGGAACTAATGGTGATCCATAATACACCCCACGAAGAGTAGCTGCTGCCTTGACAGGAACTAATGTGGATCCATAATAAACCTCAGGAAGAGTAGCTGCTGCCTTGGCAGGAACTAATGGGGATCCATAATAAACCCCAGGAAGAGTAGCTGCTAGCCTTGACAGGAACTAATGGTGATCCATAATAAACCTCAGGAAGAGTAGCTGCTGCCTTGGCAGGAACTAATGGGGATCCATAATAAACCCCAGGAATTGTAGCTGCTGCCTTGGCAGGAACTAATGGGGATCCATAAAAACCTCAGGAAGAGTAGCTGCTGCCTTGACAGGAACTAATGGGGATCCATAATACACCCCAAGAAGAGTAGCTGCTGCCTTGGCAGTAACTAATGGGGATCCATAATAAACCCCAGAAAGAGTAGCTGCTGCCTTGACAGGAACTAATGGGGATCCATAATACACCCCAGGAAGAGGAGCTGCTGCCTTGGCAGTAACTAATGGGGAACCATAATAAACCTCAGGAAGAGTAGCTGCTGCCTTGGCAGGAGCTAATGGGGATCCATAATAAACCCCAGGAAGTGTAGCTGCTGCCTTGGCAGGAACTAATGAGGATCCACAATAAACCCCAGGACGAGTAGCTGCTGACTTGACAGGAACTAATGGGGATCCATAATAAACCCCAGGAAGAGTAGCTGCTGCTCTGGCAGCCCCTAATGGGGATCCATAATAAACCCCAGGAAGAGTAGCTGCTGCCTTGGCAGGAACTAATGGGGATCCATAATAAACCCCACGAAGAGTAGCTGCTGCCTTGACAGGAACTAATTGGGATCCATAATAAACCCCAGGAAGAGTAGCTGCTGCCTTGGCAGCCCCTAATGGGGATCCATAATAAACCCCAGGAAGAGTAGCTGCTGCCTTGGCAGGAACTAATGGGGATCCATAATAAACCCCACGAAGAGTAGCTGCTGCCTTGACAGGAACTAATTGGGATCCATAATAAACCCCAGGAAGAGTAGCTGCTGCCTTGGCAGCCCCTAATGGGGATCCATAATAAACCCCAGGAAGAGTAGCTGCTGCCTTGGCAGGAACTAATGGGGATCCATAATAAACCTCAGGAAGAGTAGCTGCTGCCTTGGCAGGAACTAATGGGGATCCACAATAAACCCGAGAAAGAGTAGCTGCTGCCTTGACAGGAACTAATGGGGATCCATTATAAACCCCAGGAAGAGTAGCTGCTGCCTTGGCAGCCCCTAATGGGGATCCAAAATAAACCCCAGGAAGAGTAGCTGCTGCCTTGACAGGAACTAATGAGGATCCATTATAAACCCCAGGAGGAGTAGCTGCTGCCTTGACATGAACTAATGGGGATCCATAATAAACCTCAGGAAGAGTAGCTGCTGCCTTGGCAGCCCCTTTGGGGATCCATAATAAACCCCAGGAAGAGTACCTGCTGCCTTGGCAGGAACTAATGGGGATCCATAATAAACCCCAGGAAGAGTAGCTGCTGCTCTGGCAGCCCCTAATGGGGATCCATAATAAACCCCAGGAAGAGTTGCTGCTGCCTTGGCAGGAACTAATGGGGATCCATAATAAACCCCACGAAGAGTAGCTGCTGCCTTGACAGGAACTAATGGGGATCCATAATAAACCCCAGGAGGAGTAGCTGCTGCCTTGACAGGAACTAATGGGGATCCATAATAAACCCCAGGAAGAGAAGCTGCTGACTTCACACGAACTAATGGGGATCCATAATAAACCCCAGGAAGAGTAGCTGCTGCCTTGACACGAACTAAAGGGGATCCATAATAAACCCCAGGAAGAGTAGCTGCTGCCTTGACACGAACTAAAGGGGATCCATAATAAACCCCAGGAAGAGTAGCTGCTGCCTTGGCAGGAACTAATGGGGATCCATAAAAACCCCAGGAAGAGTAGCTGCTGCATAGGCAGGAACTAATGGGGATCCATAATAAACCCCAGGAAGTGTAGCTGCTGCCTTGGCAGGAACTAATGGGGATCCATAAAAAACCCCAGGAAGAGTAGCTGCTGCCTTGACACGAACTAAAGGGGATCCATAATAAACCCCAGGAAGAGTAGCTGCTGCCTTGGCAGCCTCTAATGGGGATCCATAATAAACCCCAGGAAGAGTAGCTGCTGCCTTGGCAGGAACTAATGGGGATCCATAATAAACCCCAGGAAGAGTAGCTGCTGCATAGGCAGGAACTAATGGGGATCCATAATAAACCCCAGGAAGTGTAGCTGCTGCCTTGGCAGGAACTAATGGGGATCCATAAAAACCTCAGGAAGAGTAGCTGCTGCCTTGGCAGGAACTAATGGGGATCCAAAATAAACCCCAGGAAAGTAGCTGCTGCCTTGGCAGGAACTAAGGGGATCCACACTAAACCCGGGAAAGAGTAGCTGCTGCCTTGACAGGAACTAATGGGGATCCATAATAAACCCCAGGAAGTGTAGCTGCTGCCTTGGCAGGAACTAATGAGGATCCATAATAAACCCCAGGAAGAGTAGCTGCTGCCTTGGAAGAAACCTATGGGGATACATAATAAACCCCAGGAAGAGTAGCTGCTGCCTTGACAGGAACTAATGGGGATCCACAATAAACCCGAGAAAGAGTAGCTGCTGCCTTGACAGGAACTAATGGGGATCCATTATAAACCCCAGGAAGAGTAGCTGCTGCCTTGGCAGCCCTTAATGGAGATCCAAAATAAACCCCAGGAAGAGTAGCTGCTGCCTTGACAGGAACTAATGAGGATCCATTATAAACCCCAGGAGGAGTAGCTGCTGCCTTGACATGAACTAATGGGGATCCATAATAAACCTCAGGAAGAGTAGCTGCTGCCTTGGTAGCCCCTAATGGGGATCCATAATAAACCCCAGGAAGAGTAGCTGCTGCCTTGGCAGCCCCTAATGGGGATCCATAATAAACCCCAGGAAGAGTAGCTGCTGCTCTGGCAGCCCCTATTGGGCATCCATAATAAAACCCAGGAAGAGTAGCTGCTGCCTTGGCAGGAACTAATGGGGATCCATAATAAACCCCACGAAGAGTAGCTGCTGCCTTGACAGGAACTAATGGGGATCCATAATAAACCCCAGGAGGAGTAGCTGCTGCCTTGACATGAACTAAAGGGGATCCATAATAAACCCCAGGAAGAGTAGCTGCTGCCTTGACACGAACTAAAGGGGATCCATAATAAACCCCAGGAAGAGTAGCTGCTGCCTTGGCAGGAACTAATGGGGATCCATAAAAACCCCAGGAAGAGTAGCTGCTGCATAGGCAGGAACTAATGGGGATCCATAATAAACCCCAGGAAGTGTAGCTGCTGCCTTGGCAGGAACTAATGGGGATCCATAAAAACCCCAGGAAGAGTAGCTGCTGCCTTGACACGAACTAAAGGGGATCCATAATAAACCCCAGGAAGAGTAGCTGCTGCCTTGGCAGCCCCTAATGGGGATCCATAATAAACCCCAGGAAGAGTAGCTGCTGCCTTGGCAGGAACTAATGGGGATCCATAATAAACCCCAGGAAGAGTAGCTGCTGCATAGGCAGGAACTAATGGGGATCCATAATAAACCCCAGGAAGTGTAGCTGCTGCCTTGGCAGGAACTAATGGGGATCCATAAAAACCTCAGGAAGAGTAGCTGCTGCCTTGGCAGGAACTAATGGGGATCCAAAATAAACCCCAGGAAAGTAGCTGCTGCCTTGGCAGGAACTAAGGGGATCCACACTAAACCCGGGAAAGAGTAGCTGCTGCCTTGACAGGAACTAATGGGGATCCATAATAAACCCCAGGAAGTGTAGCTGCTGCCTTGGCAGGAACTAATGAGGATCCATAATAAACCCCAGGAAGAGTAGCTGCTGCCTTGGAAGAAACCTATGGGGATACATAATAAACCCCAGGAAGAGTAGCTGCTGCCTTGACAGGAACTAATGGGGATCCACAATAAACCCGAGAAAGAGTAGCTGCTGCCTTGGCAGACCCCAACGGGGATCCATAATAAACCCCAGGAATAGTAGCTGCTGCCTTGGCAGGAACTAATGGGGATCCATAATAAACCCCACGAATAGTAGCTGCTGCCTTGACAGGAACTAATGGGGATCCATAATAAACCCCAGGAGGAGTAGCTGCTGCCTTGACAGAAACTAATGGGGATCCATAATAAACCACAGGAAGAGTAGCTGCTGACTTGACAGGAACTAATGGGGATCCATAATAAACCCCAGGAAGAGTAGCTGCTGCCTTGACAGGAACTAATGGGGATCCGTAATAAACCCCAGGAGGAGTAGCTGCTGCCTTGACACGAACTAATGGGGATCCATAATAAACCCCAGGAAGAGTAGCTGCTGCCTTGGCAGGAACTAATGGGGATCCATAATAAACCCCAGGAAGAGTAGCTGCTTCTCTGGCAGACCCCAACGGGGATCCATAATAAACCCCAGGAATAGTAGCTGCTGCCTTGGTAGGAACTAATGGGGATCCATAATAAACCCCACGAAGAGTAGCTGCTGCCTTGACAGAAACTAATGGGGATCCATAATAAACCCCAGGAGGAGTAGCTGCTGCCTTGACAGAAACTAATGGGGATCCATAATAAACCACAGGAAGAGTAGCTGCTGACTTGACAGGAACTAATGGGGATCCATAATAAACCCCACGAAGAGTAGCTGCTGCCTTGACAGGAACTAATGGGGATCCATAATAAACCCCAGGAAGAGTAGCTGCTGCTCTGGCAGCCCCTAATGGGGATCCATAATAAAACCCAGGAAGAGTAGCTGCTGCCTTGGCAGGAACTAATGCGGATCCATAAAAAACCTCAGGAAGAGTAGCTGCTGCCTTGGCAGGAACTAATGGCGATCCATAATAAACCCCAGGAAGAGTAGCTGCTGCTTTGGCAGGAACTAATGGGGATCCATAATAAACCCCAGGAAGTGTAGCTGCTGCCTTGGCAGGAACTAATGAGGATCCACAATAAACCCCAGGAAGAGTAGCTGCTGACTTGACAGCCCCTAATGGGGATCCATAATAACACCCCAGGAAGAGTAGCTGCTGCCTTGAGAGGAACTAATGGGGATCCATAATAAACCCCAGGAGGAGTAGATGCTGCCTTGACAGGAACTAATGGGGATCCATAATAAACCCCAAGAAGTGTAGCTGCTGCCTTGGCAGGAACTAATGGGGATCCATAATAAACCCCAGGAAGAGTAGCTGCTGCTCTGGCAGCTCCTAATGGGGATCCATAATAAACCTCAGGAAGAGTAGCTGCTGCCTTGGCAGGAACTAATGCGGATCCATAATAAATTACAGGAAGAGTAGCTGCTGCCTTGGCAGGAACTAATGAGGATCCATAATAAACCCCAAGAAGTGTAGCTGTTACCTTGGCAGGAACTAATGGGGATCCATAAAAACCTCAGGAAGAGTAGCTGCTGCCTTGGCAGGAACTAATGGGGATCCATAATAAACCCCAGGAAGAGTAGCTGCTGCTCTGGCAGCCCCTAATGGGGATCCATAATAAAACCCAGGAAGAGTAGCTGCTGCCTTGGCAGGAACTAATGGGGATCCATAAAAAACCTCAGGAAGAGTAGCTGCTGCCTTGGCAGGAACTAATGGGGATTCATAATAAACCCCAGGAAGAGTAGCTGCTGCCTTGGCAGGAACTAATGGCGATCCATAATAAACCCCAGGAAGAGTAGCTGCTGCTTTGGCAGGAACTAATGGGGATCCATAATAAACCCCAGGAAGTGTAGCTGCTGCCTTGGCAGGAACTAATGAGGATCCACAATAAACTCCAGGAAGAGTAGCTGCTGACTTGACAGCCCCTAATGGGGATCCATAATAAACCCCAGGAAGAGTAGCTGCTGCCTTGAGAGGAACTAATGGGGATCCATAATAAACCCCAGGAGGAGTAGCTGCTGCCTTGACAGGAACTAATGGGGATCCATAATAAACCCCAGGAAGAGTAGCTGCTGCCTTGGCAGCCCCTAATGGGGATCCGTAATAAACCCCAGGAAGAGTAGCTGCTGCTCTGGCAGCCCCTAATGGGGATCCATAATAAACCCCAGGAAGAGTAGCTGCTGCCTTGGCAGGAACTAATGGGGATCCATAATAAATTACAGGAAGAGTAGCTGTGGCCTTGTCAGGAACTAATGGGGATCCATAATAAACAACAGGAAGTGTAGCTGCTGCCTTGGCAGGAACTAATGGGGATCCATAAAAACCTTAGGAAGAGTAGCTGCTGCCTTGGCAGGAACTAACGGGGATCCATAATAAACCCCAGGAAGAGTAGCTGCTGCCTTGGCCGGAACTAATGGGGATCCATAATAAACCCCAGGAAGAGTAGCTGCTGCCTTGGCAGGAACTAATGGGGATCAATAATAAACCCCAGGAAGAGTAGCTGCTTCTCTGGCAGACCCCAACGGGGATCCATAATAAACCCCAGGAATAGTAGCTGCTGCCTTGGCAGGAACTAATGGGGATCCATAATAAACCTCACGAATAGTAGCTGCTGCCTTGACAGGAACTAATGGGGATCCATAATAAACCCCAGGAGGAGTAGCTGCTGCCTTGACAGAAACTAATGGGGATCCATAATAAACCCCAGGAAGAGTAGCTGCTGCCTTGGCCGGAACTAATGGGGATCCATAATAAACCCCAGGAAGAGTAGCTGCTGCCTTGGCAGGAACTAATGGGGATCCATAATAAACCCCAGGAAGAGTAGCTGCTTCTCTGGCAGACCCCAACGGGGATCCATAATAAACCCCAGGAATAGTAGCTGCTGCCTTGGCAGGAACTAATGGGGATCCATAATAAACCCCACGAATAGTAGCTGCTGCCTTGACAGGAACTAATGGGGATCCATAATAAACCCCAGGAGGAGTAGCTGCTGCCTTGACAGAAACTAATGGGGATCCATAATAAACCACAGGAAGAGTAGCTGCTGACTTGACAGGAACTAATGGGGATCCATAATAAACCCCAGGAAGAGTAGCTGCTGCCTTGACAGGAACTAATGGGGATCCGTAATAAACCCCAGGAGGAGTAGCTGCTGCCTTGACACGAACTAATGGGGATCCATAATAAACCCCAGGAAGAGTAGCTGCTGCCTTGGCAGGAACTAATGGGGATCCATAATAAACCCCAGGAAGAGTAGCTGCTTCTCTGGCAGACCCCAACGGGGATCCATAATAAACCCCAGGAATAGTAGCTGCTGCCTTGGTAGGAACTAATGGGGATCCATAATAAACCCCACGAAGAGTAGCTGCTGCCTTGACAGGAACTAATGGGGATCCATAATAAACCCCAGGAGGAGTAGCTGCTGCCTTGACAGAAACTAATGGGGATCCATAATAAACCACAGGAAGAGTAGCTGCTGACTTGACAGGAACTAATGGGGATCCATGATAAACCCCAGGAAGAGTAGCTGCTGCCTTGACAGGAACTAATGGGGATCCGTAATAAACCCCAGGAGGAGTAGCTGCTGCCTTGACACGAACTAATGGGGATCCATAATAAACCCCAGGAAGAGTAGCTGCTGCCTTGGCAGCCCCTAATTTGGATCCATAATAAACCCCAGGAAGAGTAGCTGCTGCCTTGGCAGGAACTAATGGGGATCCATAATAAATTACAGGAAGAGTAGCTGTGGCCTTGTCAGGAACTAATGGGGATCCATAATAAACCCCAGGAAGAGTAGCTGCTGCTCTGGCAGCCCCTATTGGGCATCCATAATAAAACCCAGGAAGAGTAGCTGCTGCCTTGGCAGGAACTAATGCGGATCCATAAAAACCTCAGGAAGAGTAGCTGCTGCTTTGGCAGGAACTAATGGGGATCCATAATAAACCCCAGGAAGTGTAGCTGCTGCCTTGGCAGGAACTAATGAGGATCCACAATAAACCCCAGGAAGAGTAGCTGCTGACTTGACAGCCCCTAATGGGGATCCATAATAACACCCCAGGAAGAGTAGCTGCTGCCTTGAGAGGAACTAATGGGGATCCATAATAAACCCCAGGAGGAGTAGCTGCTGCCTTGACAGGAACTAATGGGGATCCATAATAAACCCCAAGAAGTGTAGCTGCTGCCTTGGCAGGAACTAATGGGGATCCATAATAAACCCCAGGAAGAGTAGCTGCTGCTCTGGCAGCTCCTAATGGGGATCCATAATAAACCCCAGGAAGAGTAGCTGCTGCCTTGGCAGGAACTAATGCGGATCCATAATAAATTACAGGAAGAGTAGCTGCTGCCTTGGCAGGAACTAATGAGGATCCATAATAAACCCCAGGAAGTGTAGCTGTTACCTTGGCAGGAACTAATGGGGATCCATAAAAACCTCAGGAAGAGTAGCTGCTGCCTTGGCAGGAACTAATGGGGATCCATAATAAACCCCAGGAAGAGTAGCTGCTGCTCTGGCAGCCCCTAATGGGGATCCATAATAAAACCCAGGAAGAGTAGCTGCTGCCTTGGCAGGAACTAATGGGGATCCATAAAAACCTCAGGAAGAGTAGCTGCTGCCTTGGCAGGAACTAATGGGGATTCATAATAAACCCCAGGAAGAGTAGCTGCTGCCTTGGCAGGAACTAATGGCGATCCATAATAAACCCCAGGAAGAGTAGCTGCTGCTTTGGCAGGAACTAATGGGGATCCATAATAAACCCCAGGAAGTGTAGCTGCTGCCTTGGCAGGAACTAATGAGGATCCACAATAAACTCCAGGAAGAGTAGCTGCTGACTTGACAGCCCCTAATGGGGATCCATAATAAACCCCAGGAAGAGTAGCTGCTGCCTTGAGAGGAACTAATGGGGATCCATAATAAACCCCAGGAGGAGTAGCTGCTGCCTTGACAGGAACTAATGGGGATCCATAATAAACCCCAGGAAGAGTAGCTGCTGCCTTGGCAGCCCCTAATGGGGATCCGTAATAAACCCCAGGAAGAGTAGCTGCTGCTCTGGCAGCCCCTAATGGGGATCCATAATAAACCCCAGGAAGAGTAGCTGCTGCCTTGGCAGGAACTAATGGGGATCCATAATAAATTACAGGAAGAGTAGCTGTGGCCTTGTCAGGAACTAATGGGGATCCATAATAAACAACAGGAAGTGTAGCTGCTGCCTTGGCAGGAACTAATGGGGATCCATAAAAAACCTTAGGAAGAGTAGCTGCTGCCTTGGCAGGAACTAACGGGGATCCATAATAAACCCCAGGAAGAGTAGCTGCTGCCTTGGCCGGAACTAATGGGGATCCATAATAAACCCCAGGAAGAGTAGCTGCTGCCTTGGCAGGAACTAATGGGGATCCATAATAAACCCCAGGAAGAGTAGCTGCTTCTCTGGCAGACCCCAACGGGGATCCATAATAAACCCCAGGAATAGTAGCTGCTGCCTTGGCAGGAACTAATGGGGATCCAT
Source organism: Oncorhynchus tshawytscha (assembly GCF_018296145.1). Taxonomy (NCBI): domain Eukaryota; kingdom Metazoa; phylum Chordata; class Actinopteri; order Salmoniformes; family Salmonidae; genus Oncorhynchus; species Oncorhynchus tshawytscha. The sequence goes on along the minus strand of NW_024608643.1, from coordinate 56,401 downwards.
AATAAACCCCACGAATAGTAGCTGCTGCCTTGACAGGAACTAATGGGGATCCATAATAAACCCCAGGAGGAGTAGCTGCTGCCTTGACAGAAACTAATGGGGATCCATGATAAACCACAGGAAGAGTAGCTGCTGACTTGACAGGAACTAATGGGGATCCATAATAAACCCCAGGAAGAGTAGCTGCTGCCTTGACAGGAACTAATGGGGATCCGTAATAAACCCCAGGAGGAGTAGCTGCTGCCTTGACACGAACTAATGGGGATCCATAATAAACCCCAGGAAGAGTAGCTGCTGCCTTGGCAGGAACTAATGGGGATCCATAATAAACCCCAGGAAGAGTAGCTGCTTCTCTGGCAGACCCCAACGGGGATCCATAATAAACCCCAGGAATAGTAGCTGCTGCCTTGGTAGGAACTAATGGGGATCCATAATAAACCCCACGAAGAGTAGCTGCTGCCTTGACAGGAACTAATGGGGATCCATAATAAACCCCAGGAGGAGTAGCTGCTGCCTTGACAGAAACTAATGGGGATCCATAATAAACCACAGGAAGAGTAGCTGCTGACTTGACAGGAACTAATGGGGATCCATAATAAACCCCACGAAGAGTAGCTGCTGCCTTGACAGGAACTAATGGGGATCCATAATAAACCCCAGGAAGAGTAGCTGCTGCTCTGGCAGCCCCTAATGGGGATCCATAATAAAACCCAGGAAGAGTAGCTGCTGCCTTGGCAGGAACTAATGGGGATCCATAAAAAACCTCAGGAAGAGTAGCTGCTGCCTTGGCAGGAACTAATGGGGATTCATAATAAACCCCAGGAAGAGTAGCTGCTGCCTTGGCAGGAACTAATGGCGATCCATAATAAACCCCAGGAAGAGTAGCTGCTGCTTTGGCAGGAACTAATGGGGATCCATAATAAACCCCAGGAAGTGTAGCTGCTGCCTTGGCAGGAACTAATGAGGATCCACAATAAACTCCAGGAAGAGTAGCTGCTGACTTGACAGCCCCTAATGGGGATCCATAATAAACCCCAGGAAGAGTAGCTGCTGCCTTGAGAGGAACTAATGGGGATCCATAATAAACCCCAGGAGGAGTAGCTGCTGCCTTGACAGGAACTAATGGGGATCCATAATAAACCCCAGGAAGAGTAGCTGCTGCCTTGGCAGCCCCTAATGGGGATCCGTAATAAACCCCAGGAAGAGTAGCTGCTGCTCTGGCAGCCCCTAATGGGGATCCATAATAAACCCCAGGAAGAGTAGCTGCTGCCTTGGCAGGAACTAATGGGGATCCATAATAAATTACAGGAAGAGTAGCTGTGGCCTTGTCAGGAACTAATGGGGATCCATAATAAACAACAGGAAGTGTAGCTGCTGCCTTGGCAGGAACTAATGGGATCCATAAAAAACCTTAGGAAGAGTAGCTGCTGCCTTGGCAGGAACTAACGGGGATCCATAATAAACCCCAGGAAGAGTAGCTGCTGCCTTGGCCGGAACTAATGGGGATCCATAATAAACCCCAGGAAGAGTAGCTGCTGCCTTGGCAGGAACTAATGGGGATCCATAATAAACCCCAGGAAGAGTAGCTGCTTCTCTGGCAGACCCCAACGGGGATCCATAATAAACCCCAGGAATAGTAGCTGCTGCCTTGGCAGGAACTAATGGGGATCCATAATAAACCCCACGAATAGTAGCTGCTGCCTTGACAGGAACTAATGGGGATCCATAATAAACCCCAGGAGGAGTAGCTGCTGCCTTGACAGAAACTAATGGGGATCCATAATAAACCACAGGAAGAGTAGCTGCTGACTTGACAGGAACTAATGGGGATCCATAATAAACCCCAGGAAGAGTAGCTGCTGCCTTGACAGGAACTAATGGGGATCCGTAATAAACCCCAGGAGGAGTAGCTGCTGCCTTGACACGAACTAATGGGGATCCATAATAAACCCCAGGAAGAGTAGCTGCTGCCTTGACAGGAACTAATGGGGATCCATAATAAACCCCAGGAAGAGTAGCTGCTTCTCTGGCAGACCCCAACGGGGATCCATAATAAACCCCAGGAATAGTAGCTGCTGCCTTGGTAGGAACTAATGGGGATCCATAATAAACCCCACGAAGAGTAGCTGCTGCCTTGACAGGAACTAATGGGGATCCATAATAAACCCCAGGAGGAGTAGCTGCTGCCTTGACAGAAACTAATGGGGATCCATAATAAACCACAGGAAGAGTAGCTGCTGACTTGACAGGAACTAATGGGGATCCATAATAAACCCCAGGAAGAGTAGCTGCTGCCTTGACAGGAACTAATGGGGATCCGTAATAAACCCCAGGAGGAGTAGCTGCTGCCTTGACACGAACTAATGGGGATCCATAATAAACCCCAGGAAGAGTAGCTGCTGCCTTGGCAGCCCCTAATTTGGATCCATAACAAACCCCAGGAAGAGTAGCTGCTGCCTTGGCAGGAACTAATGGGGATCCATAATAAATTACAGGAAGAGTAGCTGTGGCCTTGTCAGGAACTAATGGGGATCCATAATAAACCCCAGGAAGTGTAGCTGCTGCCTTGGCAGGAACTAATGGGGATCCATAAAAAACCTTAGGAAGAGTAGCTGCTGCCTTGGCAGGAACTAACGGGGATCCATAATAAACCTCAGGAAGAGTAGCTGCTGCCTTGGCAGGAACTAATGGGGATCCATAATAAACCCCAGGAAGTGTAGCTGCTGCCTTGGCAGGAACTAATGGGGATCCATAAAAAACTTCAGGAAGAGTAGCTGCTGACTTGGCAGGAACTAATGTGGATCCATAATAAACCCCAGGAAGAAAAGCTGCTGCCTTGACAGGAACTAATGGGGATCCATAATAAACCCCAGGAAGAGTAGCTGCTGCCTTGGCAGGAACTAATGGGGATCCATAATAAACCCCAGGAAGAGTAGCTGCTGCTCTGGCAGCCCCTAATGGGGATCAATAATAAACCCCAGGAATAGTAGCTGCTGCCTTGGCAGGAACTAATGGGGATCCATAATAAACCCCACGACGAGTAGCTGCTGCCTTGACAGGAACTAATGGGGATCCATAATAAACCCCAGGAGGAGTAGCTGCTGCCTTGACAGGAACTAATGGGGATCCGTAATAAACCCCAGGAGGAGTAGCTACTGCCTTGACACGAACTAATGGGGATCCATAATAAACCCCAGGAAGAGTAGCTGCTGCCTTGGCAGCCCCTAATGGGGATCCATAATAAACCCCAGGAAGAGTAGCTGCTTCTCTGGCAGACCCCAACGGGGATCCATAATAAACCCCAGGAATAGTAGCTGCTGCCTTGGCAGGAACTAATGGGGATCCATAATAAACCCCACGAATAGTAGCTGCTGCCTTGACAGGAACTAATGGGGATCCATAATAAACCCCAGGAGGAGTAGCTGCTGCCTTGACAGAAACTAATGGGGATCCATAATAAACCACAGGAAGAGTAGCTGCTGACTTGACAGGAAATAATGGGGATCCATAATAAACCCCAGGAAGAGTAGCTGCTGCCTTGACAGGAACTAATGGGGATCCGTAATAAACCCCAGGAGGAGTAGCTGCTGCCTTGACACGAACTAATGGGGATCCATAATAAACCCCAGGAAGAGTAGCTGCTGCCTTGGCAGGAACTAATGGGGATCCATAATAAACCCCAGGAAGAGTAGCTGCTTCTCTGGCAGACCCCAACGGGGATCCATAATAAACCCCAGGAATAGTAGCTGCTGCCTTGGTAGGAACTAATGGGGATCCATAATAAACCCCACGAAGAGTAGCTGCTGCCTTGACAGGAACTAATGGGGATCCATAATAAACCCCAGGAGGAGTAGCTGCTGCCTTGACAGAAACTAATGGGGATCCATAATAAACCACAGGAAGAGTAGCTGCTGACTTGACAGGAACTAATGGGGATCCATAATAAACCCCAGGAAGAGTAGCTGCTGCCTTGACAGGAACTAATGGGGATCCGTAATAAACCCCAGGAGGAGTAGCTGCTGCCTTGACACGAACTAATGGGGATCCATAATAAACCCCAGGAAGAGTAGCTGCTGCCTTGGCAGCCCCTAATTTGGATCCATAATAAACCCGAGGAAGAGTAGCTACTGCCTTGGCAGGAACTAATGGGGATCCATAATAAATTACAGGAAGAGTAGCTGTGGCCTTGTCAGGAACTAATGGGGATCCATAATAAACCCCAGGAAGTGTAGCTGCTGCCTTGGCAGGAACTAATGGGGATCCATAAAAACCTTAGGAAGAGTAGCTGCTGCCTTGGCAGGAACTAACGGGGATCCATAATAAACCTCAGGAAGAGTAGCTGCTGCCTTGGCAGGAACTAATGGGGATCCATAATAAACCCCAGGAAGTGTAGCTGCTGCCTTGGCAGGAACTAATGGGGATCCATAAAAAACTTCAGGAAGAGTAGCTGCTGACTTGGCAGGAACTAATGTGGATCCATAATAAACCCCAGGAAGAGAAGCTGCTGCCTTGACAGGAACTAATGGGGATCCATAATAAACCCCAGGAAGAGTAGCTGCTGCCTTGGCAGGAACTAATGGGGATCCATAATAAACCCCAGGAAGAGTAGCTGCTGCTCTGGCAGCCCCTAATGGGGATCAATAATAAACCCCAGGAATAGTAGCTGCTGCCTTGGCAGGAACTAATGGGGATCCATAATAAACCCCACGAAGAGTAGCTGCTGCCTTGACAGGAACTAATGGGGATCCATAATAAACCCCAGGAGGAGTAGCTGCTGCCTTGACAGGAACTAATGGGGATCCGTAATAAACCCCAGGAGGAGTAGCTACTGCCTTGACACGAACTAATGGGGATCCATAATAAACCCCAGGAAGAGTAGCTGCTGCCTTGGCAGCCCCTAATGGGGATCCATAATAAACCCCAGGAAGAGTAACTGCTGCCTTGGCAGGAACTAATGGGGATCCATAATAAACCTCAGGAAGAGTAGCTGCTGCCTTGGCAGGAACTAATGGGGATCCATTATAAATCCCAGGAAGAGTTACTGCTGCCTTGGCAGGAACTTATGGGGATCCATAATAAACCCCAGGAAGTGTAGCTGCTGCCTTGGAAGAAACCTATGGGGATACATAATAAACCCCAGGAAGAGTAGCTGCGCCTTGACAGGAACTAATGGGGATCCACAATAAACCCGAGAAAGAGTAGCTGCTGCCTTGGCAGGAACTAATGGGGATCCATAATAAACCCCAGGAAGTGTAGCTGCTGCCTTGGAAGAAACCTATGGGGATACATAATAAACCCCAGGAAGAGTAGCTGCTGCCTTGACAGGAACTAATGGGGATCCACAATAAACCCGAGAAAGAGTAGCTGCTGCCTTGGCAGGAACTAATGGGGATCCATAATAAACCCCAGGAAGAGTAGCTGCTGCTTTGGCAGCCCCTAATGGGGATCCATAATAAACCCCAGGAAGAGTAGCTGCTGCCTTGGCAGGAACTAATGGGGATCCATAATAAACCCCAGGAAGAGAAGCTGCTGCCTTGACAGGAACTAATGGGGATCCATAATACACCACAGGAAGAGTAGCTGCTGCCTTGGCAGGAACTAATGGGGATCCATAATAAACCCCAGGAAGAGTAGCTGCTGCTCTGGCAGCCCCTAATGGGGATCCATAATAAACCCCAGGAAGAGTAGCTGCTGCCTTGGCAGGAACTAATGGGGATCCATAATAAACCCCACGAAGAGTAGCTGCTGCCTTGACAGGAACTAATTGGGATCCATAATAAACCCCAGGAAGAGTAGCTGCTGCCTTGGCAGCCCCTAATGGGGATCCATAATAAACCCCAGGAAGAGTAGCTGCTGCCTTGGCAGGAACTAATGGGGATCCATAATAAACCTCAGGAAGAGTAGCTGCTGCCTTGGCAGGAACTAATGGGGATCCATAATAAACCCCAGGAAGTGTAGCTGCTAACTTGACAGGAACTAACGGGGATCCATAATAAACCCCAGGAAGAGTAGCTGCTGCCTTGGCAGGAACTAATGGGGATCCATAACAAACCCCAGGAAGAGAAGCTGCTGCCTTGACAGGAACTAATGGGGATCCATAATAAACCCCAGGAAGAGTAGCTGCTGCCTTGGCAGGAACTAATGGGGATCCATAATAAACCCCAGGAAGAGTAGCTGCTGCCTTGGCAGGAACTAATGGGAATCCATAATAAACCCCAGGAAGAGAAGCTGCTGCCTTGACAGGAACTAATGGGGATCCATAATAAACCCCAGGAAGAGTAGCTGCTGCCTTGGCAGGAACTAATGGGGATCCATAATAAACCCCAGGAAGAGTAGCTGCTGCTCTGGCAGCCCCTAATGGGGATCAATAATAAACCCCAGGAATAGTAGCTGCTGCCTTGGCAGGAACTAATGGGGATCCATAATAAACCCCTAGAAGAGTAGCTGCTGCCTTGACAGGAACTAATGGGGATCCATAATAAACCCGAGGAGTAATAGCTGCTGCCTTGACCGGAACTAATGGGGATCCGTAATAAACCCCAGGAGGAGTAGCTACTGCCTTGACACGAACTAATGGGGATCCATAATAAACCCCAGGAAGAGTAGCTGCTGCCTTGGCAGCCCCTAATGGGGATCCATAATAAACCCCAGGAAGAGTAGCTGCTGCCTTGGCAGGAACTAATGGGGATCCATAACAAACCTCAGGAAGAGTAGCTGCTGCCTTGGCAGGAACTAATGGGGATCCATTATAAATCCCAGGAAGAGTTACTGCTGCCTTGGCAGGAACTAATGGGGATCCATAATAAACCCCAGGAAGTGTAGCTGCTGCCTTGGAAGATTACCTATGGGGATACATAATAAACCCCAGGAAGAGTAGCTGCTGCCTTGACAGGAACTAATGGGGATCCACAATAAACCCGAGAAAGAGTAGCTGCTGCCTTGGCAGGAACTAATGGGGATCCATAATAAACCTCAGGAAGAGTAGCTGCTGCTTTGGCAGCCCCTAATGGGGATCCATAATAAACCCCAGGAAGAGTAGCTGCTGCCTTGGCAGGAACTAATGGGGATCCATAATAAACCCCAGGAAGAGAAGCTGCTGCCTTGACAGGAACTAATGGGGATCCATAATACACCACAGGAAGAGTAGCTGCTGCCTTGGCAGGAACTAATGGGGATCCATAATAAACCCCAGGAAGAGTAGCTGCTGCTCTGGCAGCCCCTAATGGGGATCCATAATAAACCCCACGAAGAGTAGCTGCTGCCTTGACAGGAACTAATGGGGATCCATAATAAACCCCAGGAAGAGTAGCTGCTGACTTGACAGGAACTAATGGGGATCCATAATAAACCCCAGGAAGAGTAGCTGCTGCCTTGGCAGGAACTAATGGGGATCCATAATAAACCCCAGGAAGAGTAGCTGCTGCCTTGGCAGGAACTAATGGGAATCCATAATAAACCCCAGGAAGAGAAGCTGCTGCCTTGACAGGAACTAATGGGGATCCATAATAAACCCCAGGAAGAGTAGCTGCTGCCTTGGCAGGAACTAATGGGGATCCATAATAAACCCCAGGAAGAGTAGCTGCTGCTCTGGCAGCCCCTAATGGGGATCAATAATAAACCCCAGGAATAGTAGCTGCTGCCTTGGCAGGAACTAATGGGGATCCATAATAAACCCCACGAAGAGTAGCTGCTGCCTTGACAGGAACTAATGGGGATCCATAATAAACCCGAGGAGTAATAGCTGCTGCCTTGACCGGAACTAATGGGGATCCGTAATAAACCCCAGGAGGAGTAGCTACTGCCTTGACACGAACTAATGGGGATCCATAATAAACCCCAGGAAGAGTAGCTGCTGCCTTGGCAGCCCCTAATGGGGATCCATAATAAACCCCAGGAAGAGTAGCTGCTGCCTTGGCAGGAACTAATGGGGATCCATAACAAACCTCAGGAAGAGTAGCTGCTGCCTTGGCAGGAACTAATGGGGATCCATTATAAATCCCAGGAAGAGTTACTGCTGCCTTGGCAGGAACTAATGGGGATCCATAATAAACCCCAGGAAGTGTAGCTGCTGCCTTGGAAGATTACCTATGGGGATACATAATAAACCCCAGGAAGAGTAGCTGCTGCCTTGACAGGAACTAATGGGGATCCACAATAAACCCGAGAAAGAGTAGCTGCTGCCTTGGCAGGAACTAATGGGGATCCATAATAAACCTCAGGAAGAGTAGCTGCTGCTTTGGCAGCCCCTAATGGGGATCCATAATAAACCCCAGGAAGAGTAGCTGCTGCCTTGGCAGGAACTAATGGGGATCCATAATAAACCCCAGGAAGAGAAGCTGCTGCCTTGACAGGAACTAATGGGGATCCATAATACACCACAGGAAGAGTAGCTGCTGCCTTGGCAGGAACTAATGGGGATCCATAATAAACCCCAGGAAGAGTAGCTGCTGCTCTGGCAGCCCCTAATGGGGATCCATAATAAACCCCACGAAGAGTAGCTGCTGCCTTGACAGGAACTAATGGGGATCCATAATAAACCCCAGGAAGAGTAGCTGCTGACTTGACAGGAACTAATGGGGATCCATAATAAACCCCAGGAAGAGTAGCTGCTGCCTTGACAGGAACTAATGGGGATCCGTAATACACCCCAGGAGGAGTAGCTGCTGCCTTGGCAGCCCCTAATGGGGATCCATAATAAACCCCAGGAAGAGTAGCTGCTGCCTTGGCAGGAACTAATGGGGATCCATAATAAACCTCAGGAAGAGTAGCTGCTGCCGTGGCAGGAACTAATGGGGATCCATAATAAACCCCAGGAAGTGTAGCTGCTGCCTTGGAAGAAACCTATGGGGATACATAATAAACCCCAGGAAGAGTAGCTGCTGCCTTGACAGGAACTAATGGGGATCCACAATAAACCCGAGAAAGAGTAGCTGCTGCCTTGGCAGGAACTAATGGGGATCCATAATAAACCCCAGGAAGTGTAGCTGCTGCCTTGGAAGAAACCTATGGGGATACATAATAAACCCCAGGAAGAGTAGCTGCTGCCTTGACAGGAACTAATGGGGATCCACAATAAACCCGAGAAAGAGTAGCTGCTGCCTTGGCAGGAACTAATGGGGATCCATAATAAACCCCAGGAAGAGTAGCTGCTGCTTTGGCAGCCCCTAATGGGGATCCATAATAAACCCCAGGAAGAGTAGCTGCTGCCTTGGCAGGAACTAATGGGGATCCATAATAAACCCCAGGAAGAGAAGCTGCTGCCTTGACAGGAACTAATGGGGATCCATAATACACCACAGGAAGAGTAGCTGCTGCCTTGGCAGGAACTAATGGGGATCCATAATAAACCCCAGGAAGAGTAGCTGCTGCTCTGGCAGCCCCTAATGGGGATCCATAATAAACCCCAGGAATAGTAGCTGCTGCCTTGGCAGGAACTAATGGGGATCCATAATAAACCCCACGAAGAGTAGCTGCTGCCTTGACAGGAACTAATGGGGATCCATAATAAACCCCAGGAGGAGTAGCTGCTGCTGCCTTGGCAGCCCCTAATGGGGATCCATAATAAACCCCAGGAAGAGTAGCTGCTGCATTGGCAGGAACTAATGGGGATCCATAATAAACCTCAGGAAGAGTAGCTGCTGCCTTGGCAGGAACTAATGGGGATCCATAATAAACCCCAGGAAGTGTAGCTGCTAACTTGACAGGAACTAACGGGGATCCATAATAAACCCCAGGAAGAGTAGCTGCTGCCTTGGCAGGAACTAATGGGGATCCATAATAAACCCCAGGAAGAGAAGCTGCTGCCTTGACAGGAACTAATGGGGATCCATAATAAACCCCAGGAAGAGTAGCTGCTGCCTTGGCAGGAACTAATGGGGATCCATAATAAACCCCAGGAAGAGTAGCTGCTGCCTTGGCAGGAACTGATGGGAATCCATAATAAACCCCAGGAAGAGAAGCTGCTGCCTTGACAGGAACTAATGGGGATCCATAATAAACCCCAGGAAGAGTAGCTGCTGCCTTGGCAGGAACTAATGGGGATCCATAATAAACCCCAGGAAGAGTAGCTGCTGCTCTGGCAGCCCCTAATGGGGATCAATAATAAACCCCAGGAATAGTAGCTGCTGCCTTGGCAGGAACTAATGGGGATCCATAATAAACCCCACGAAGAGTAGCTGCTGCCTTGACAGGAACTAATGGGGATCCATAATAAACCCGAGGAGTAATAGCTGCTGCCTTGACCGGAACTAATGGGGATCCGTAATAAACCCCAGGAGGAGTAGCTACTGCCTTGACACGAACTAATGGGGATCCATAATAAACCCCAGGAAGAGTAGCTGCTGCCTTGACAGGAACTAATGGGGATCCATAATAAACCCCAGGAAGAGTAGCTGCTGCCTTGGCAGGAACTAATGGGGATCCATAATAAACCCCAGGAAGAGTAGCTGCTGCCTTGGCAGGAACTAATGGGAATCCATAATAAACCCCAGGAAGAGAAGCTGCTGCCTTGACAGGAACTAATGGGGATCCATAATAAACCCCAGGAAGAGTAGCTGCTGCCTTGGCAGGAACTAATGGGGATCCATAATAAACCCCAGGAAGAGTAGCTGCTGCTCTGGCAGCCCCTAATGGGGATCAATAATAAACCCCAGGAATAGTAGCTGCTGCCTTGGCAGGAACTAATGGGGATCCATAATAAACCCCACGAAGAGTAGCTGCTGCCTTGACAGGAACTAATGGGGATCCATAATAAACCCGAGGAGTAATAGCTGCTGCCTTGACCGGAACTAATGGGGATCCGTAATAAACCCCAGGAGGAGTAGCTACTGCCTTGACACGAACTAATGGGGATCCATAATAAACCCCAGGAAGAGTAGCTGCTGCCTTGGCAGCCCCTAATGGGGATCCATAATAAACCCCAGGAAGAGTAGCTGCTGCCTTGGCAGGAACTAATGGGGATCCATAACAAACCTCAGGAAGAGTAGCTGCTGCCTTGGCAGGAACTAATGGGGATCCATTATAAATCCCAGGAAGAGTTACTGCTGCCTTGGCAGGAACTAATGGGGATCCATAATAAACCCCAGGAAGTGTAGCTGCTGCCTTGAAGATTACCTATGGGGATACATAATAAACCCCAGGAAGAGTAGCTGCTGCCTTGACAGGAACTAATGGGGATCCACAATAAACCCTAGAAAGAGTAGCTGCTGCCTTGGCAGGAACTAATGGGGATCCATAATAAACCTCAGGAAGAGTAGCTGCTGCTTTGGCAGCCCCTAATGGGGATCCATAATAAACCCCAGGAAGAGTAGCTGCTGCCTTGGCAGGAACTAATGGGGATCCATAATAAACCCCAGGAAGAGAAGCTGCTGCCTTGACAGGAACTAATGGGGATCCATAATACACCACAGGAAGAGTAGCTGCTGCCATGGCAGGAACTAATGGGGATCCATAATAAACCCCAGGAAGAGTAGCTGCTGCTCTGGCAGCCCCTAATGGGGATCCATAATAAACCCCACGAAGAGTAGCTGCTGCCTTGACAGGAACTAATGGGGATCCATAATAAACCCCAGGAAGAGTAGCTGCTGACTTGACAGGAACTAATGGGGATCCATAATAAACCCCAGGAAGAGTAGCTGCTGCCTTGACAGGAACTAATGGGGATCCGTAATACACCCCAGGAGGAGTAGCTGCTGCCTTGGCAGCCCCTAATGGGGATCCATAATAAACCCCAGGAAGAGTAGCTGCTGCCTTGGCAGGAACTAATGGGGATCCATAATAAACCTCAGGAAGAGTAGCTGCTGCCGTGGCAGGAACTAATGGGGATCCATAATAAACCCCAGGAAGTGTAGCTGCTAACTTGACAGGAACTAACGGGGATCCATTATAAATCCCAGGAAGAGTAGCTGCTGCTTTGGCAGCCCCTAATGGGGATCCATAATAAACCCCAGGAAGAGTAGCTGCTGCCTTGGCAGGAACTAATGGGGATCCATAATAAACCCCGGGAAGAGAAGCTGCTGCCTTGACAGGAACTAATGGGGATCCATAATAAACCCCAGGAAGAGTAGCTGCTGCCTTGGCAGGAACTAATGGGGATCCATAATAAACCCCAGGAAGAGTAGCTGCTGCCTTGGCAGGAACTAATGGGGATCTATAATAAACCCCAGGAAGAGTAGCTGCTGCTCTGGCAGCCCCTAATGGGGATCAATAATAAACCCCAGGAATAGTAGCTGCTGCCTTGGCAGGAACTAATGGGGATCCATAATAAACCCCACGAAGAGTAGCTGCTGCCTTGACAGGAACTAATGGGGATCCATAATAAACCCGAGGAGTAATAGCTGCTGCCTTGACAGGAACTAATGGGGATCCGTAATAAACCCCAGGAGGAGTAGCTACTGCCTTGACACGAACTAATGGGGATCCATAATAAACCCCAGGAAGAGTAGCTGCTGCCTTGGCAGCCCCTAATGGGGATCCATAATAAACCCCAGGAAGAGTAGCTGCTGCCTTGGCAGGAACTAATGGGGATCCATAATAAACCTCAGGAAGAGTAGCTGCTGCCTTGGCAGGAACTAATGGGGATCCATTATAAATCCCAGGAAGAGTTACTGCTGCCTTGGCAGGAACTAATGGGGATCCATAATAAACCCCAGGAAGTGTAGCTGCTGCCTTGGAAGAAACCTATGGGGATACATAATAAACCCCAGGAAGAGTAGCTGCTGCCTTGACAGGAACTAATGGGGATCCACAATAAACCCGAGAAAGAGTAGCTGCTGCCTTGGCAGGAACTAATGGGGATCCATAATAAACCCCAGGAAGAGTAGCTGCTGCTTTGGCAGCCCCTAATGGGGATCCATAATAAACCCCAGGAAGAGTAGCTGCTGCCTTGGCAGGAACTAATGGGGATCCATAATAAACCCCAGGAAGAGAAGCTGCTGCCTTGACAGGAACTAATGGGGATCCATAATACACCACAGGAAGAGTAGCTGCTGCCTTGGCAGGAACTAATGGGGATCCATAATAAACCCCAGGAAGAGTAGCTGCTGCTCTGGCAGCCCCTAATGGGGATCCATAATAAACCCCACGAAGAGTAGCTGCTGCCTTGACAGGAACTAATGGGGATCCATAATAAACCCCAGGAGGAGTAGCTGCTGCCTTGACAGAAACTAATGGGGATCCATAATAAACAAACAGGAAGAGTAGCTGCTGACTTGACAGGAACTAATGGGGATCCATAATAAACCCCAGGAAGAGTAGCTGCTGACTTGACAGGAACTAATGGGGATCCATAATAAACCCCAGGAAGAGTAGCTGCTGCCTTGACAGGAACTAATGGGGATCCGTAATACACCCCAGGAGGAGTAGCTGCTGCCTTGGCAGCCCCTAATGGGGATCCATAATAAACCCCAGGAAGAGTAACTGCTGCTTTGGCAGCCCCTAATGAGGATCCATAATAAACCCCAGGAAGAGTAGCTGCTGCCTTGGCAGGAACTAATGGGGATCCATAATAAACCCCAGGAAGAGTAGCTGCTGCCTTGGCAGCCCCTAATGGGGACCCATAATAAACCCCAGGAAGACTAGCTGCTGCCTTGACAGGAACTAATGGGGATCCATAATAAACCCCAGGAAGAGTAGCTGCTGCCTTGACAGGAACTAATGGGGAGTTCCTGTCAAGGCATTGTGGGTAATTCAAAATGTTTTTAGTTTATGATAATAGTACACAATGTTGTGTGAATGTTTGAAGAATGATGAGTATAGTTATATATATATATATAAGTTTCAAGCAACTTGTTGAGGTATAATGGATCATGATCAATGGATGTCGTCAGACAATTGACCAAATCGTCAGACAATTGACCTTTAAAAACCATAAAGATTATACCATCTTTAAAGATGATACCACCATCACACAGTCAATGACAGAGGTAAGTGCAGCGTCCTAAAAAGCTTTTAGTTCTATCTCCATTTACTGCTGGTGGATTGATCACTGTGCTCACCAATAGTGATGGGAAGTTTGGCTCATTTTTACTGACAATTCTTTTTTAACTTGTTCTGTCTAAAGAAATAATCTTTCATCTCAATATGTTCATTTGAGTTAGTAGCACACAGAACCTCCTACAAGTGAACTGAAATCTCTTAAGAGTCATGATTTACAAGCCTCTCATTCTCTTGTTGTTCACCATAGGGGGTTTATTGGAGCTGGCATTTGTTACTCAGACTTGTAAACGTGTGGTTTAAACAGTATACCTGTGTTGATTGCTAGGCATAGGAATAGGATTATTTCTTGATACATTTGAAACAAGGTCTTATTGTGGCAGCAACCAGACTATATTTTGAACAACTTGACTGGGGTGAGGGTGACAAGCACAATATCATTCATCAACTGCATCCCCCAAATGATTTGTTCTCCAGTTTGTTGAGCAGAGGCTGTGTATGTCTTGGTTCATCAAAGCTGTGTCCATCATAACATTCAATAATCAATGAATTGCATTAATTCTTGCTGCATGCGATCAATTATCAGTAAAACATGTATTTTTCTTCTACTGAGCCGTAGTAATCCATCTTTTGGACTGCCAGCATGTCAAACAAATTACTACAACGAACGAGTCACTCAGAAAAACAAGTCATTACTCTCGAGTTCATAAAATGAGTTGTTCAAAAATAACAAATTGTTTGCAAACTGCACATCACTCTCAACAATGCTTGCCAAAGTCGGTTAAAATGACAAATGATCAAATTCATTTAACTATGTTCAAACATTAATTGTTTGTGAAACACTAACATGTTGGGTTTGCTGAATATGTAAGTTACATCAAATCATGTTTAATCCTATTATCAGTAAATCCAACACATTTTTAGGGCTATTATTAATTCCCTGAATTTACTTTGTTTAAATTCAGACAACTTAGTTGTTTTACTCAAAAACATAAAACAAAATGATCAACAATCAACACTTTAACAGAGACAGACTGTGTGACTTCATCTGATATGCAGTGCCCTATCCAGAACTACTGCTGGTTTTAGCTGATTGGTTAGAGGGTCTACTCACCTGGTAACCAGGTTCGGGATCAGTTCCTGATTAGAGGGGGAACGTTGTCCAATTTGTAGAAAAATGATTTTCAGGTCTCACAAAGGCTAGCTTGTTGAGGTTATAATATATATATATATATATATATATATATATATATATATATATATATATATATATATATCAAATATTATATATGATAAGATGTGCGAGTCGATTAGTCGCCTGGAAGTATTCAGTGGAGCTGCCAGAGGCCCCTATCCACACACACACACACACACACACACTCACACACACATGAAAAAACACACTCACACACACACACACACACACACACACACACACACACACACACACACACACACACACACACACACACACACACACACACACACACACACACACACACACACACACACACACACACACACACCACCACACCACAGAGTGATTGACATGTGAATTAGCTAGTGTGGTGATGATAATAGGGGTTCTAACCAGGCCCAGACCCAGCTGGCTCAGCCTGTAAGCCCCCTCTCCATTCCTCCTTCTCCTCCCTCCTTCTCTTCCCCCTTTCTCCCATCTCCTCCCTGCTGCCACCCCCAGAAGACACTCATAAAGATGACAATCTAACTGTTAAAGAACTGCTGATTTTTCTTGGTTTTTCAAAAGCTTTTGCTGCCGTGCCAAATGTATATTTTATTTTCTCCCTTCAACTCTTTCTCTCTTTTCTCCATTTCTCTCTCTCTCTTTTTCAGAAACCACATCCAGCTATATGAAACCCCTCATTTATCAGAAAGGTCTAAAATATAATCCTGCTCAGTGGAAACACTTTGACGGGAAAGGAGATCAGAACGGAACATATCACAACAGAACAGATCACGACAGATCAGAAAAGATCACGACAGATCAGAACAGATCAGAAACACTTTGATGGTATTTGTATTTTTAGGATCCCCGTTAGCTGTTGCGAAAGCAGCAACTACTCTTCCTTGGGACCATACAAAACATGAAACATGACATAATATAGAGAATATATAGACAAGGACATCTCAATGACAGAACTACATACATTTTTTAAAAGTTACACATACAGTGCCTTGCGAAAGTATTCGGCCCCCTTGAACTTTGCGACCTTTTGCCACATTTCAGGCTTCATACATAAAGATATAAAACTGTATTTTTTTGTGAAGAATCAACAACAAGTTGGACACAATCATGAAGTGGTATGACATTTATTTGGATAATTCAATTTTTTTAAACAAATCATAAACTGAAAAATTGGGCGTGCAAAATTATTCAGCCCCTTTACTTTCAGTGCAGCAAACTCTCTCCAGAAGTTCAGTGAGGATCTCTGAATGATCCAATGTTAACCTAAATGACTAATGATGATAAATACAATCCGCCCGTATGTAATCAAGTCTCTGTATAAATGCACCTGCACTGTGATAGTCTCAGAGGTCCGTTAAAAGCGCAGAGAGCATCATGAAGAACAAGGAACACACCAGGCAGGTCCGAGATACTGTTGTGAAGAAGATAAAAGCCAGATTTGGATACAAAAAGATTTCCCAAGCTTTAAACATCCCAAGGAGCACTGTGCAAGCGATAATATTGAAATTGAAGGAGTATCAGACCACTGCAAATCTACCAAGACCTGGCCGTCCCTCTAAACTTTCAGCTCATACAAGGAGAAGACTGATCAGAGATGCAGCCAAGAGGCCCATGATCACTCTGGATGAACTGCAGAGATCTATAGCTGAGGTGGGAGACTCTGTCCATAGGACAACAATCAGTCGTATATTGCACAAATCTGGCCTTTATGGAAGAGTGGCAAGAAGAAAGCCATTTCTTAAAGATATCCATAAAAAGTGTTGTTTAAAGTTTGCCACAAGCCACCTGGGAGACACACCAAACATGTGGAAGAAGGTGCTCTGGTCAGATGAAACCAAAATTGAACTTTTTGGCAACAATGCAAAACGTTATGTTTGGCGTAAAAGCAACACAGCTCATCACCCTGAACACATCATCCCCACTGTCAAACATGGTGGTGGCAGCATCATGGTTTGGGCCTGCTTTTCTTCAGCAGGGACAGGGAAGATGGGTAAAATTGATGGGAAGATGGATGGAGCCAAATACAGGACCATTCTGGAAGAAAACCTGATGGAGTCTGCAAAAGACCTGAGACTGGGACAGAGATTTGTCTTCCAACAAGACAATGATCCAAAACATAAAGCAAAATCTACAATGGAATGGTTCAAAAATCACCATATCCAGGTGTTAGAATGGCCAAGTCAAAGTCCAGACCTGAATCCAATCGAGAATCTGTGGAAAGAACTGAAAACTGCTGTTCACAAATGCTCTCCATCCAACCTCACTGAGCTCGAGCTGTTTTGCAAGGAGGAATGGGAAAAAATGTCAGTCTCTCGATGTGCAAAACTGATAGAGACATACCCCAAGCGACTTACAGCTGTAATCGCAGCAAAAGGTGGCGCTACAAAGTATTAACTTAAGGGGGCTGAATAATTTTGCACGCCCAATTTTTCAGTTTTTCATTTGTTAAAAAAGTTTGAAATATCCAATAAATGTCGTTCCACTTCATGATTGTGTCCCACTTGTTGTTGATTCTTCACAAAAAAATACAGTTTTATATCTTTATGTTTGAAGCCTGAAATGTGGCAAAAGGTCGCATAGTTCAAGGGGGCCGAATACTTTCGCAAGCCACTGTAGCCTACATATCAATGCATACACACAAACTATCTAGGTCAAATACGGGAGCGGGGTAGTGTCGTGAGGTGTTGCTTTATCTGTTTTTATAAACCAGGTTTGCTGTTCATTTGAGCAATATGAGATGGAATGAAGTTCCGTGCAATAATAGCTCTATGTAATACTGAACTCTTTCTTGAATTTGTTCTGGATTTGGGGACTGTAAAAAGCCCCCTGGTGACTTCATTAGCTGTGGTTGCTGATGCGTATATGGTTGAATCATCAGCATAAATGGACACACATGCTTTGTTTAATGCCCGTGGCAGGACAGTGGTAAAAATAGAAAGAGTAGAGGGCCTAGAGAGCTGCCCTGCGGTACACCAAACTTATCGTGGATTTAGAGCTGAGGTTGTAAAGGATAATACATAGGTTTTCTCAACAACAGGTTATGGTCAATAATATCAAAGGCTGCACTGAAATCTAACAGTACAGCTCCCACAATCTTCTTATTAACAATTTAATTACAACTTTTAACAAATTATCAGTCATTTGTGTCAGTGCAGTACATGTTGAGTAACCTTCTCTATGAGCATGCTAAAAGTCTGTTGTTAATTTGGTCAAATACAATGTTTTCCAACAGTTTGCGAAGAGCTGGCCGCAAGCTGATAGGTCTGCTGTTGGAACCAGTAAAGGCCGCTTTACGGAAGCGGAATGACTTTGTCTACCCTCCAGGCCTGAGGACAAAGACTTTCCTCTGTGCTCAGATTAAAAATATGACAGATAGGAGTGGCTATAGAGTCAGCTACCATCCTCAGTAGCTTTCTATCTAAGTTGTCAATGTCAGGAGGTGTATCATTATTGATGGACAACAATAATTTTCCACCTCTCCCACACTAACTTTACAAAATTCAAACTTGCAATGCTTTACATTCATTATTTGCTTTCCATACATGAGTACAATGACCCACTGTTTGTTTTCTGACATTTCCTGCCTAAGTTTGCCAACTTTGCCAGTGAAGTAATCATTCAAATATTTGTCAACATGAAATCATTTTTTTGATGTAAAAGCCATCTGATTCAATAAAAGATTGAGTTGAATTTATCTTTCCACATTTGGGGAGGCAGGGTAGCCTAGTGGTTAGAGTGTTGGACTAGTAACCAGAAGGTTGCAAGTTTAAACCCCTGAGCTGTACAAGGTACAAATCTGTCATTCTGCCCCTGAACAGGCAATTAACCCACTGTTCCTAGGCTGTCATTGAAAATAAGAATTTGTTCTTAACTGACTTGCCTGGTTAAAATATAATTTCATTTAAAGTACTCCAAAGATTTTTTGTGTCGTTGATCTTGGCTACAGTTTCTTCTTCTTTTTGTTGAGTTTAGTCACATAACTTCTCAATTTGCAGTGACAGCTAGTCAGATGTGCAGCCAGACTTATTAGCCACTCCTTTTGTCCCATCTCTTTAAACCCTACCGTTTTTCAATTCCTCATCAATCTATGGATCCTTAACATTTCTAACAGTCAGTTTACTGTTGATTAATAATTGGAAGAAGCAATTTCATAAATTCATCAAATGCAGCATCTGGATGCTCCTCGTTAATCACATCAGACCAATACATATTTTAAACATCATCCACATAAGAGTCACAGCAAAATATTTTGTACGATCTCTTGTACACTATTTTAGGACCAGCTTTTGGAACTGGATATAGCCACTATATTGTGATTACTGCATCCAATGGGGAAGGATACAGACTTAGAACAAAGTGCTACAGTATTAGTTCAAATGTGATCGATACATGTGGATGATCTTGTTCCTGTAGTGTTTGTAAACACTCTGGTAGGTTGATTAATAACCTGAACCAGATTACAGACACTGGTAACAGTGAGAAGCTTCCTCACCCATGACCAGCTCGGAAACCGGCTTGCACAGTGAAGAAGGTATGGTGGGATTCGAAATGGTCAATGATCTGTTTGTTAACTTGGCTTTCGAAGACTTTAGAAAGGCAGGGCAGGATGAATATAGGTCTGTAACATATTGGGTCTAGAGTGGCACCACCTTTTAAAATAGAGAAATGCTTATTGAAATTCTAGAATTATCATGGATTTATTGGTGGTGTCAGTGTTTCCTAGCCTCAGTGCAGTGGGCAGCTGGGAGGAGGTGCTCTTATTCTCCATGGACTTTACAGTGTCCCAGAACATGTTGGAGTTAGAGCTACAGGATGCAAATTTCTGTTTTAAAAAGCTAGCCTTTGCTTTCCTAACTGACTGTGTGTATTGATTCCTGACTTCCCTGAAAAGTTGCAAATCTCGGGGACTATTCGATGCTAGTGCAGTACACCAGAGGATGTTTTTTGTGCTGGTCGAGGGCAGTCAGGTCTGGAGTGAACCAATGGCTATATCTGTTATTAGTTCTACATTTTTGAAAGGGACATGGTGAGGAAATTACTTTCAAATAACAACCAGGAATCCTCTACTGATGGGATGAGGTCAATATCCTTCCAGGACACCCGGATCCAGGTCGATTAAAAGGCCTGCTTGCAGAAATGTTTTAGGGATTAGGGCAGTTAACGGTGATGAGGGGTGGTCCTTTGACCGTGGACCCATAACAGATGCAGACAATGAGGCAGTGATCGCTGAGATCCTTATTGAAAACTGCAGTGGTATATTTGGAGGGCAAGTCAATCAGGATAATATCTATGAGGGTGCCCATGTTTACGGATTTAGGGTTGTACCTGGTGGATTCATTGATCATTTGTGTGAGATTGAGGGCATCTAGTTTAAACTGAAGGACGGCCGGGGTGTTAAGCATATCCCAGTTTAGGTCACCTAACAGAACAAACTCTGAAGATAGATGGGAGGCAATCAATTCATGTATGGTGTCCAGAGCACAGCTGGAAGCTGAGGGGGTCTATAACAGCGGCAACAGTGAGAGCCTTATTTTTGGAGAAATTCATTTTTAATTAGAAGCCCTAACTGTTTGTGCATAGACCTGTAAAGATAGCCTGCAACATTCTGTCAATCTCTGCAGTAGATTGCAACTCCTCCCCCTTTGGCAGTTCTATCTTGATGGAAAATCTTGATAGTTGATAGTCTTGATAGTCTTGATTGTTGTAGTTGGGGATGGAAATCTCAGAATTGTTGGTGGCCTTCCTACAACAGGATTCAGACACGGCAAGGACATCAGGGTTGGCCGAGTGTGCTAAAGCAGTGAGTAAAACAAACTTAGGGAGGAGACTTCTGGTGTTAACATGCATGACACAAAGGCTTTTACGGTTCCAGAAGTAAACAAATGAGAGCACCTGGGGAGTAGGAGTGGAACTAGGCACTGCAGGACCTGGATTCACCTTTACATCACCAGAGGAGGAGTAGGATAAAGGTACGGCTAAAGGCTATAAAAACTGGTCGTCTAGTGTGTTGGGGACAGAGAATAAATGGAGCGTGGTAGAAAAGATTCAGGGCATAATGTACAGACAGGGGTATGGTAGGATGTGAGTACAGTTGAGGTAAAACTGGGCATTGAGTGACGATAAGAGAGGTTGCATGTCTGGAGGCACTAGTTATGCTAGGTGAGATCACCGCATGTGTGGGAGGTGGGACAAAGGGGGTATCTGAGGCATGTTGAGTGGGACTAGGGGCTCCGCAGTAAAATAAAACAATGATTACTACCCTAAACAACAGTATACAAGGCATATTGACATTAGAGAGAGACATAAAGCGAGGCATAAAGCAATCACAGGTGTTGATTGGGAGAGCTAGCTAAGACAACAATGGGTAAGACAACAACAGTTAATCAGCTAAGACAACAACAACAACAGGTAAAATGGAGATGAATGGGCAGAGAGGGTCAGTTAACTACACACAGGGCCTGAGTTCGAGGCTGGGGCTGGGGCCGACAGATAAACAAAATAAACAAAATGGAGTACCGTGATTAATGAACAGTCCAGCAGGCATCAGCTATGTAGCCATGGGATGATAGAGTCCAGTGAACTGCAATAGATGAAACAGGGATTAGACCGTTGCTGCACAGCTATTTTAAGGTCTCTCCAGAGATGTTTGATTGGGTTCCGAGGTCTGGCTGGGCCACTCAAGGGCATTCAGAGACTTGTCCCAAAGCCACTCCTGTGGAGACTTGGCTGTGTGCTTAGGGTTGTTGTCCTGTTGGAAGGCTAGAATGCCAACATCTCTTCACTGTTGACGTTGACGTTGAGACTGGTGTTTTGTGGTTACTATTTAATGAAGCTGCCAGTTGAGGACTTTGAGGTGTCTGTTTCTTAAACTAGACACTCTAATGTACTTGTCCTCTTGCTCAGTTGTGTACCGGGGCCTCCCACTCCTCTTTCTATTCTGGTTAGGGCCAGTTTGCGCTGTTCTGTGAAAGGAGTATTACACCGCATTGTATGAGATCTTCAGTTTCTTGGCAATTTCTTGCATGAAATAGCCTTCATTTCTCAGAACAAGAATAGACTGATGAGTTACAGAAGAAAGTCCTTGGTTTCAGGTCATTTTGACATTGTTATCAAACCCACAAATGCTGATGCTCCAGATACTCAACTCATCTAAAGAAGAACAGTTGTATTGCTTATTTAATCAGAACAACAGTTTTCAGCTGTGCTAACATAATTGCAAAAGTGTTTGCTAATGATCCATTAGACTTTTAAAATGATAAACTTGGAATAGCTAACACAACATGCCATTGGAACACAGGAGTGATGGTTGCTGATAATGGGCCTCTGTAGGCCTATTTTCTTTTTTGCTTTATTTAACTAGTCAAGTCAGTTAAGAACAAATTCTTATCTTCAATGACGGCCTAGAAACAGTGGGTTAACTGCCTGTTCAGGGGCAGAACGACAGATTTGTACCTTGTCAGCTTCTGGTTACTAGTCCAACGCTCTAACCACTGGGCTACCCTGCCACACCATCTCTATGTAGATATTCCATTTAAAAAAGCTGCCGTTTCCAGCTACAATAGTCATTTACAACATTAGCAATGTCTACAAGGACGTTTCTAAGTGACCCCAAACTTTTGAACAGTAGTGTATGTGAGATGCTGTTCATTGACTACAGCTCAGCGATCAACACCATAGTTCCCTCCAAACTCATCACTAAGCTAAGGACCCTGAGACTAAACACCTCCCTCTGCAACTGGATCCTGGACCTCCTGAGGGGCCGCCCCAGGTGGTAAGGGTAGGCAACAACACATCTGCCACACTGATCCTCAACACGGGGCCATTCAGGGGTGTGTGCCTAGTCCTCTCCCGTACTCCATGTTGACCTACGACTGAATGGCCTCGCACGACTCCAAAGCCATCTTTAAGGTTGCCGATGACACAATGGTGGTAGGCTTGATCCCCAACGACTATGAGATAGCCTGTAGGGAGGAGGTCAGAGACCTGGTGGTGTGGTGCAAGGACAACAACCTTTCCCTTAACATCAGTAAGACAAAGGAGCTGATGGTGGACTACAGGAAATGGAGGACCAAGCACACCCCCATTCACATCGACGGGGCTGTAGTGGAGCTGGTTGAGAGTTCCTCAGTGTCCTTGTCACTAAAAATCTATCATGGTCAAAACACAACAGCTCAGTTGTGAAGAGGGTACGACAACGCCTCTTCCCCACAGGAGGCTAAAAAAATGTGTTATGGGCCCTCAGATCCTCAAAAGGTTCCACAGCTCCATCATTGAGATCACCTTGGCTGGCTGCATCATGGTTGGTATGGCAACTGCTTGGCATCCGACAACAAGGTGCTACAGAGAGGGTAGTGCGTATGGCCCAGTACATCTCTGGGGCAGAGTTCCCTGCCATCTGGACCTCTATAAACATTCTAAGACTCGAGCCACCCAAGACACAGACTGTACTCTCTGCTACCGCACGGCAAGTGGTACATACTGTATGCACCAAGTCTGGAACCAACAGGACCCTGAAAAGCTTTAAGAATTTAAGAATTTAGTGTGAGTCGTCAGGCTAATATTGTATTTGTTTTAATCTATCCAGAGTTAATAATTTAATAATTTAGTCATCAGGCTAATGTTGTATGTATCTTAAAACCTCTAAGTAAAATCCCCTGTTTAGGGGACCTGCGTGGTTCTGGTACCGGTTCCGACCAACATTTTTCCTCATAAATCTGTGGACACCGTAGATTGAAATGGTTTGCATTGAGAGGTAGTCCTGATTCTCACTGTCTATGTCTATTCTGCATGTGTGAAGCAGGATGTGAAATCTGACACCACTTGAAGCTGGGATGTCCCCCTACCATTTCATTCACCCTACAACTGTCCATCAACTCCTGGCTGAACCCTATGTCACAGCCCCTAAATATGCCTTGAATCCTTACATCTTAACGCAGCAGGAGAGAGTGGTTTCATCTCTGTAGCACATTCAAAGATTGATTTATAGGCAGTAATCTAAAATAATTTTAAACAAAAAACACTTTGTGTTTATTATAGACTGACAATATTAATATGAGATGAAAAGAGAGTTCCTCATGAGTTCTGTAGCTAGAGCTCTGTGAGACGTTCACAGAGATAGGGGCAGATGTTTTGATCAAGGAGACCTTTAGAAAATATGCACATTTTCATATACAAATATGTATTTTACAGTTATAAGGAAGCTGAAATGTTATAGATAGTTGTTTTATCATTTCATTATACTATATAAGTGATCCACCACCTTGATTCGGTCATATATACTGTTGCAATATTTGAAACACTGTCTTTTACATTCAAAAACTAGAGACTCGGAGCTAAAAAATGGTATATCAGACACCACAGTTGAGGAACAATGGGAAAGTAATTCTCCTTTGAAAGTTGATAATCTTGTAACCCCACTTTTGAGAAAATGGCTTGTGAATGTGTTGATACACCTACTGGAAAGCTCTTCTTTGTCTACACACATTCTGCATCATTCACTCTTCCTCTTGAACCTTAGTCTCGCCCCCGCCCATCAATTTTAGCCAAACAGGAGAGCTTAGAGATGGGCCGATAATTATTCAACTCACTACCATCACCTCCCTTGAGGAGTGGTAAAACAAAAGCTGTTTTCCAAGATTTAGGAATCTTTCCTACGACTAATGTTTGATTAAAGATATGCGTCACTACACCAGCAATAATAGGTGTCCCACACTTGAGTAAATATGGATACAGATGGTCAGCGCCTAATGATTTCTTAGAATCTATAGCAGATAGTGCAGATAAGACCTACATGGCAGACCAATCCAAACTATCGACATGTCCAGCCCATCCATTATCTAAGTCAATCTTGGCTAGTGGGAATGTTTCTGTCTTTTTCCGCGGCTAAACCAACTAGGCTTGTAATTTAACAATTGTATTCCTATTTTTTTTTCACCTTCATTTAACCAGGTAGGCTAGTTGAGAACAAGTTCTCATTTACAACTGCGACCTGGCCAAGATAAAGCATAGCAGTGTGAACAGACAACACAGAGTTACACATGGAGTAAACAATTAATAAGTCAATAACACAGTAGAAAAAATAAGAAAAAAAGAGTCTATATACATTGTGTGCAAAAGGCATGAGGAGGTAGGCGAATAATTACAATTCAGCAGATTAACACTGGAGTGATAAATGATCAGATGATCATGTACATGTAGAGATACTGGTGTGCAAAAGAGCAGAAAAGTAAATAAATATAAACAATATGGGGATGAGGAAGGTAAATTGGGTGGGCTATTTACCGATAGACTATGTACAGCTGCAGCGATCGGTTAGCTGCTCAGATAGCAGATGTTTGAAGTTGGTGAGGGAGATTAAAGTCTCCAACTTCAACGATTTTTGCAATTCGTTCCAGTCACAGGCAGCAGAGAACTGAAACGAAAGGCGGCCACATGAGGTGTTGGCTTTAGGGATGATCAGTGAGATACACCTGCTGGAGCGCGTGCTACGGGTGGGTGATGCCATCGTGACCAATGACCTGAGATAAGGCGGAGCTTTACCTAGCATGGACTTGTAGATGACCTGGAGCCAGTGGGTCTGGCGACGAATATGTAGTGAGGGCCAGCCGACTAGAGCATACAGGTCGCAGTGGTGGGTGGTATAAGGTGCTTTAGTAACAAAACGGGTGGCACTGTGATAAACTGCATCCAGTTTGCTGAGTAGAGTATTGGAAGCTATTTTGTAGATGACATCGCCGAAGTCGAGGATCGGTAGGATAGTCAGTTTTACTAGGGTAAGTTTGGCGGTGTGAGTGAAGGAGGCTTTGTTGCGAAATAGAAAGCCGACTCTAGGTTTGATTTTAGATTGGAGATGTTTGATATGAGTCTGGAAGGAGAGTTTACAGTCTGGCCTACATTTACAGATGGCCTACAAGTGTGTTATTAAGGCACATTAAGGTTCACATGTTCCAGAAGGCATTTCTGCCCAAAAACAAAAACTAAAAAACCTTTTAAAATATGTTTACATTCAAATGCCTCTCTTGTGAAGTAATGATGTTCAACATACGCCTAGCTTCCTGAAGCTTCCTGGAACGGGTCACATATAAGTAGTGATGTTCAACATACGCCTAGCTTCCTGAAGCTTCCTGGAACGGGTCACATATAAGTAATGATGTTCAACATACGCCTAGCTTCCTGAAGCTTCCTGGAACGGGTCACATATAAGTAATGATGTTCAACATACGCCTAGCTTCCTGAAGCTTCCTGGAACGGGTCACATATAAGTAGTGATGTTCAACATACGCCTAGCTTCCTGAAGTTTCCTGGAATGGGTCACATATAAGTAGTGATGTTCAACATACGCCTAGCTTCCTGAAGTTTCCTGGAACGGGTCACATATAAGTAGTGATGTTCAACATACGCCTAGCTTCCTGAAGTTTCCTGGAACGGGTCACATATAAGTAGTGATGTTCAACATACGCCTAGCTTCCTGAAGCTTCCTGGAATGGGTCACATATAAGTAATGATGTTCAACATACGCCTAGCTTCCTGAAGCTTCCTGGAACGGTCACATATAAGTAGTGATGTTCAACATACGCCTAGCTTCCTGAAGCTTCCTGGAACGGGTCACATATAAGTAGTGATGTTCAACATACGCCTAGCTTCCTGAAGCTTCCTGGAACGGGTCACATATAAGTAGTGATGTTCAACATACGCCTAGCTTCCTGAAGCTTCCTGGAACGGGTCACATATAAGTAGTGATGTTCAACATACGCCTAGCTTCCTGAAGCTTCCTGGAACGGGTCACATATAAGTAGTGATGTTCAACATACGCCTAGCTTCCTGAAGCTTCCTGGAACGGGTCACATATAAGTAGTGAGGTGCAACATGCAACTAGCTTCCTGAAGCTTCCTGGAACAGGTCACATATAAGTAGTGATGTTCAACATATGCCTAGCTTCCTGAAGCTTCCGGGAAAGGGTCACATATAAGTAGTGAGGTGCAACATGCAACTAGCTTCCTGAAGCTTCCTGGAACGGGTCACATATAAGTAATGATGTTCAACATACGCCTAGCTTCCTGAAGCTTCCTGGAACGGGTCACATATAAGTAGTGATGTTCAACATATAATTCATTTCAAGCCTTATTCCTCCAGTTTTTCTGAATAGCAAATACGTAAAATAAATATTTCATATTTTCATATTTGTATCATGTTATTGACTACACCTCAGCAATTTATACAAATGTATACAGACTTTTACCTTTCTTAAATCAGCATTACTAGTTATTTTTTTATGCCCCTCTCAAAAAAAAGTTTTTAAATTGGGGATTAAGTTTTTGTTTACATTTAAGATTAAGCTGTTAATAATTTAATCATTTAGTGTGAGTCATGACTCGTCAGGCTAATAATGTATACGTTTTAAGCTGCCCAGGGCTAATCATTGTTGCGGAAGAAGTTTCCCATCCTTACAAAGCCGTTTGGGAAAGATTATTATTCCCAAACCACACCCAGAATCCCAAATGCCCAAATCACTCTGCCTGTTTATCTCTCTATCTGCCATACTGAGCTGTGAGAACCTGGAGACATGCTGCTGGACTCTGTTATATACTTAGATCCCCAGTCTCAGTCTCATTATCAATTACCAGTGTTTTTGTTGCTCTGACCACAACCATTAACCATACTGCCAGAAGGAGGGAGGGGGAGCGGGGGAGACAGAGGGAAAGGGGGAGAAGGAAGGAGGGAGGAGAGCGAGAAGGACAGAGGGAGGGAGAGGAGAGCTCAGTTGATGGAACATGGTGCCTGTCACCCCAGCGTAGTGGGTTCGATTCCCGGGACCACCCACACGTAAAATGTTTGCACACATGACTGTAAGTCACTTTGGATAAAAGCATCTGCTAAATGGAAGATGTATTATATTAGAGAAAGTTGGAGGGAGAGACAAAGAGAGCGAGGGACAGACAGAGAGAAGGGGAAGAAGGACATTTTCATCAAAAATAATTAGCTGAAAAAACAGTTGAGAGATGGATGTGTTATTAGACTACAGACAGCTTAGTGGAAACACTGAGGACAGAAGAAGCTTAATGTCTGTTAAAGTGAGAGAAGAGAGGAAATAGAGAGAGAGGGGATAAAGAGAGAGAAGTGTTGGATGTGTTATTGGACTACAGACAGCCTAGTGGAAAGAAGCTTAATGTGTGTTAAATTGAGAGAGGAGAGCTAGAGAGAGAGAGAGAGCTAGTGAGAGAGAGGAAATAGAGAAAGAGGAGAGAGATAAAGAGAGGGAATGAGAGAGAAAGAGAAAGGAGAGGGAGAGGGAGAGAGAGAGAGAGAGAGAGAGAGAAAAAGAAAGAGATAAGAGAGAAAAAGAAAGAGAAAGAGAGGGAGGGAGGGAGGGAGGGAGGGAGGGAGGGAGGGAGGGAGGGAGGGAGGGAGGGAGGGAGGGAGGGAGGGAGGGAGGGAGGGAGGGAGGGAGGGAGGGAGGGAGGGAGGGAGGGAAAGAGATAATTCACAACACATTTGCGGTGGGTGAATGCGTCCTGGCATTCATAGCCCAGCAGCTCAAAGATGGGCTGCTGTTTCTTCTCCTTATTTCTCCTCTACTTCCTTTTCCCTTCTCCTCTTTCCTCCTGTACTCCTCCTCTCCTCTTGTTCAGGTTGACACGCCAGTAAAGGCTGGATGCTATGAGCCATTACCCACACTGTGGGTAGACTGGCACTACCAGGGGAGAGAAGGAGAGAAAATCATGATCTCTTCTACAAAAGGTAGGTAGACCTGAGTACTCAGACAAGGCTCAATAACATCAGGTGTCTCAGTAACATCAAGTGTCTCAGTAACATCAGTAACATGAGGTGTCTCGGTAACATCAGGTGTCTCGGCAATATCAGGTGTCTCGGTAACATCAGGTGCCTCAGCAACATCAGGTAACTCGGCAACATCAGGTGCCTCGGCAACATCAGGTGTCTCGGTAACATCAGGTGTCTCAGTAACATCAGTAACATGAGGTGTCTCGGTAACATCAGGTGTCTCGGCAATATCAGGTGTCTCGGTAACATCAGGTGCCTCAGCAACATCAGGTAACTCGGCAACATCAGGTGTCTCGGTAACATCAGGTGTCTCAGTAACATCAGGTGTCTCGGTAACATCAGGTATCTCAGTAACATCAGGTGTCTCGGTAACATCAGGTGTCTCGGTAACATCAGGTGTCTCAGTAACATCAGGTGTCTCGGTAACATCAGGTGTCTCGGTAACATCAGGTGTCTCGGTAACATCAGGTGTCTCGGTAACATCAGGTGTCTAGGTAACATCAGGTGTCTCGGTAACATCAGGTGTCTCGGTAACATCAGGTGTCTCAGTAACATCAGGTGCCTCGGCAACATCAGGTGTCTCTGTAACATCAGGTGTCTCAGTAACATCAGGTGTCTCAGTAACATCAGGTGTCTCGGTAACATCAGGTGTCTCAGTAACATCAGGTGTCTCAGTAACATCAGGTGTTTCGGTAACATCAGGTGTCTCAGTAACATCAGGTGTCTCAGTAACATCAGGTGTCTCAGTAACATCAGGTGTCTCGGTAACATCAGGTGTCTCAGTAACATCAGGTGTCTCGGTAACATCAGGTGTCTCGGTAACATCAGGTGTCTCGGTAACATCAGGTGTCTCGGTAACATCAGGTGTCTCGGTAACATCAGGTGTCTCAGTAACATCAGGTGTCTCAGTAACATCAGGTGTCTCGGTAACATCAGGTGTCTCGGTAACATCAGGTGTCTCGGTAACATCAGGTGTCTCAGTAACATCAGGTGTCTCGGTAACATCAGGTGTCTCAGTAACATCAGGTGTCTCAGTAACATCAGGTGTCTCAGTAACATCAGGTGTCTCAGTAACATCAGGTGTCTCAGTAACATCAGGTGTCTCAGTAACATCAGGTGTCTCAGTAACATCAGGTGTCTCGGTAACATCAGGTGTCTCAGTAACATCAGGTGTCTCAGTAACATCAGGTGTCTCGGTAACATCAGGTGTCTCAGTAACATCAGGTGTCTCAGTAACATCAGGTGTCTCGGTAACATCAGGTGTCTCGGTAACATCAGGTGTCTCTGTAACATCAGGTGTCTCGGTAACATCAGGTGTCTCAGTAACATCAGGTGTCTCGGTAACATCAGGTGTCTCAGTAACATCAGGTGTCTCAGTAACATCAGGTGTCTCAGTAACATCAGGTGTCTCGGTAACATCAGGTGTCTCGGTAACATCAGGTGTCTCAGTAACATCAGGTGTCTCAGTAACATCAGGTGTCTCGGTAACATCAGGTGTCTCGGTAACATCAGGTGTCTCAGTAACATCAGGTGTCTCAGTAACATCAGGTGTCTCAGTAACATCAGGTGTCTCAGTAACATCAGGTGTCTCGGTAACATCAGGTGTCTCGGTAACATCAGGTGTCTCAGTAACATCAGGTGTCTCTTTGGATGATATTTGAATAACCAATCAAAGCCTAGACGAAATTGAGTGTGACTTCCAGTTGGCTGGCACGTCCAATTAACTCCAGGGCACAGAGCGACGTGATTGGCAGCCGGTTGACTCCTCATTAGGAGACTTGTTAAGGAGAGGCGGAAGGGTTCCAATCAGGAGAAAGGTCACTATGACTATAAAACAACTCCCACTCTCCCTCCACTCCCTCTCCTTCCTCTCTATCCCACCCTCCCTCTAACCCCTCCACACACCCTACAGCTGTATACTGTACCTGCCACTAAAAAAAAAGAGGGAATTGTGAATCCAACATGAAAAACGTCCTAAAAGCTCTGTTCTGTTCTAACCCCAAACCTGGAAGAGAGAGACCAGCCAGGGACTGTGCAGGTATGTCCTAACTTCAGCCCTGCTGCTAGAGAGAGAGAGGGCCCAGCCAGGCACTGTGCATGTGTGTTTTAACCTCAGCCCTGCTAGAGAGAGACAAGCCAGGCACTGTGCAGGTGTGTTTTAACCTCAGCCCTGCTAGAGAGAGACCAGCCAGGCACTGTGCAGGTGTGTTCTAACCTCAGATCTGCTAGATAGAGAGAGACCAGCCAGGCACTGTGCAAGTGTGTTCTAACCTTAGCCCTGCTAGAGAGAGAGACCAGCCAGGCACTGTGCAGGTCTATTCTAACCTCAGTCCTGATAGAGAGAGACCAGCCAGGCACTGTGCAGGTCTGTTTTAACCTCAGCCCTGCTAGAGCGAGAGAGAGAGAGAGCAGCCAGGCACTGTGCAGGTGTATTCTAACATCAGCCCTGCTAGAGAGAGACCAGCCAGGCACTGTGCAGGTGTGTTCTAACCTCAGCCCTGCTAGAGCGAGACCAGCCAGGCACTGTGCAGGTCTATTTTAACCTCAGTCCTGCTAGAGAGAGAGAGAGAGACCAGCCAGGCACTGTGCAGGTCTATTCTAACCTCAGCCCTGCTAGATAGAGAGAGACCAGCCAGGCACTGTGCAGGTCAATTCTAACCTCAGCCCTGCTAGATAGAGAGAGACCAGCCAGGCACTGTGCATGTGTGTTCTAACCTTAGCCCTGCTAGAGAGAGAACAGCCAGGCACTGTGCAGGTCTATTCTAACCTCAGTCCTGATAGAGAGAGACCAGCCAGGCACTGTGCAGGTCTGTTTTAACCTCAGCCCTGCTAGAAAGAGAGAGAGAGCAGCCAGGCACTGTGCAGGTGTATTCTAACCTCAGCCCTGCTAGAGAAAGACCAGCCAGGCACTGTGCAGGTGTGTTCTAACCTCAGCCCTGCTAGAGAGAGACCAGACAGACACTGTGCAGGTGTGTTCTAACCTCAGATCTGCTAGATAGAGAGAGACCAGCCAGGCACTGTGCAAGTGTGTTCTAACCTTAGCCCTGCTAGAGAGAGACCAGCCAGGCACTGTGCAGGTCTATTCTAACCTCAGTCCTGATAGAGAGAGACCAGCCAGGCACTGTGCAGGTCTGTTTTAACCTCAGCCCTGCTAGAGAGAGAGAGAGAGAGAGCCAGGCACTGTGCAGGTGTATTCTAACCTCAGCCCTGCTAGAGAGAGACCAGCCAGGCACTGTGCAGGTGTGTTCTAACCTCAGCCCTGCTAGAGCGAGACCAGCCAGGCACTGTGCAGGTCTATTTTAACCTCAGTCCTGCTAGTGAGAGAGAGAGAGAGACCAGCCAGGCACTGTGCAGGTCTATTCTAACCTCAGCCCTGCTAGATAGAGAGAGACCAGCCAGGCACTGTGCAGGTCAATTCTAACCTCAGCCCTGCTAGATAGAGAGAGACCAGCCAGGCACTGTGCATGTGTGTTCTAACCTTAGCCCTGCTAGAGAGAGACCAGCCAGGCACTGTGCAGGTCTGTTTTAACCTCAGTCCTGATAGAAAGAGAGAGCAGCCAGGCACTGTGCAGGTGTATTCTAACCTCAGCCCTGCTAGAGAAAGACCAGCCAGGCACTGTGCAGGTGTGTTCTAACCTCAGCCCTGCTAGAGAGAGACCAGCCAGGCACTGGGCAGGTCTGTTTTAACCTCAGCCCTGCTAGAGAGAGACCAGCCAGGCACTGTGCAGGTCTATTTTAACCTCAGTCCTGCTAGAGAGAGAGAGAGAACAGCCAGGCACTGTGCAGGTCTATTCTAACCTCAGCCCTGCTAGATAGAGAGAGACCAGCCAGGCACTATGACCGACTGTTTTAACCTCAGCCCTGCTAGATAGAGAGAGACCAGCCAGGCACTGTGCAGGTGTGTTTTAACCTCAGCCCTGCTAGAGAGAGACCAGCCAGGCACTGTGCAGGTGTGTTTTAACCTCAGCCCTGCTAGAGAGAGACCAGCCAGGCACTGTGCAGGTCTGTTTTAACCTCAGCCTGCTGCTAGAGAGAGAGAGAGACCAGCCAGGCACTGTGCAGGTGTGTTTTAACCTCAGCCCTGCTAGAGAGACCAGCCAGGCACTGTGCAGGTCTGTTTTAACCTCAGCCTGCTGCTAGAGAGAGAGAGACCAGCCAGGCACTGTGCAGGTGTGTTCTAACCTCAGCCCTGCTAGATAGAGAGAGACAACGCACTGTGCAGGTGTATTTTAACCTCAGCCCTGCTAGATAGAGAGAGACAACGCACTGTGCAGGTGTGTTCTAACCTCAGCCCTGCTAGAGAGAGACCAGCCTAGCACTGTGTAGGTATGTCCTAACTTCAGCCCTGCTGCTTGAGAGAGAAAGACCAGACAGGCGCTGTGCAGGTCTATTTTAACCTCAGCCCTTCTAGAGAGAGAGAGAGACCAGCCAGGCACTGTGCAGGTGTATTCTAACCTCAGCCCTGCTAGAGAGAGACCAGCCAGGCACTGTGCAGGTGTGTTCTAACCTCAGCCCTGCTGGAGAGAGACCAGCCAGGCACTGTGCAGGTCTATTTTAACCTCAGCCCTTCTAGAGAGAGAGAGACCAGCCAGGCACTGTGCAGGTGTGTTCTAACCTCAGCCCCGCTAGAGAGAGACCAGCCAGGCACTGTGCAGGTCTGTTTTAACCTCAGCCATGCTGTTAGAGAGAGAGAGACCAGCCAGGCACTGTGCAGGTGTGTTTTAACCTCATCCCTGCTAGAGAGAGAGACCAGCCAGGCACTGTGCAGGTCTGTTTTAACCTCAGCCCTGCTAGAGAGAGACCAGCCAGGCACTGTGCAGGTCTGTTTTAACCTCAGCCCTGCAAGAGAGAGACCAGCCAGGCACTGTGCAGGTATGTTCTAACCTCAGCCCTGCTAGATAGAGTGAGACCAGCCAGGCACTGCGCAGGTGTGTTCTAACCTCATCCCTGCAAGAGAGAGACCAGCCAGGCACTGTGCAGGTCTGTTTTAACCTCAGCCCTGCTAGAGAGAGACCAGCCAGGCACTGTGCAGGTCTGTTTTAACCTCAGCCCTGCAAGAGAGAGACCAGCCAGGCACTGTGCAGGTATGTTCTAACCTCAGCCCTGCTAGATAGAGTGAGACCAGCCAGGCACTGCGCAGGTGTGTTCTAACCTCATCCCTGCAAGAGAGAGACCAGCCAGGCACTGTGCAGGTCTGTTTTAAACTCAGCCCTGCTAGATAGAGAGAGACCACGCACTGTGCAGGTCTATTCTAACCTCAGCCCTGCTAGATAGAGAGAGACCAGCCAGGCACTATGACCGACTGTTTAACCTCAGCCCTGCTAGATAGAGAGAGACCAGCCAGGCACTGCGCAGGTGTGTTCTAACCTCATCCCTGCAAGAGAGAGACCAGCCAGGCACTGTGCAGGTCTGTTTTAAACTCAGCCCTGCTAGATAGAGAGAGACCACGCACTGTGCAGGTCTATTCTAACCTCAGCCCTGCTAGATAGAGAGAGACCAGCCAGGCACTATGACCGACTGTTTAACCTCAGCCCTGCTAGATAGAGAGAGACCAGCCAGGCACTGTGCAGGTGTGTTTTAACCTCAGCCCTGCTAGAGAGAGACCAGCCAGGCACTGTGCAGGTGTGTTTTAACCTCAGCCCTGCTAGAGAGAGACCAGCCAGGCACTGTGCAGGTCTGTTTTAACCTCAGCCATGCTGCTAGAGAGAGAGAGACCAGCCAGGCACTGTGCAGGTGTGTTTTAACCTCAGCCCTGCTAGAGAGAGACCAGCCAGGCACTGTGCAGGTGTGTTCTAACCTCAGCCCTGCTAGACAGAGAGAGACAACGCACTGTGCAGTTGTGTTTTAACCTCAGCCCTGCTAGATAGAGAGAGACAACGCACTATGAAGGTGTGTTCTAACCTCAGCCCTGCTAGAGAGACCAGCCTAGCACAGACCAGCCAGGCACTGTGCAGGTGTGTTTTAACCTCAGCCCTGCTAGAGAGAGAACAGCCAGGCACTGTGCAGGTCTGTTTTAACCTCAGCCATGCTGCTGGAGAGAGAGAGACCAGCCAGGCACTGTGCAGGTGTGTTCTAACCTCATCCCTGCAAGAGAGAGACCAGCCAGGCACTGTGCAGGTGTGTTTTAACCTCAGCCATGCTGCTGGAGAGAGAGAGACCAGACAGGCACTGTGCAGGTCTGTTTTAACCTCAGCCGTGATATAGAGACCAGCCAGGCACTGTGCAGGTGTGTTCTAACCTCAGCCCTGCTAGATAGAGAGAGACCAGCCAGGCACTGTGCAGGTGTGTTCTAACTTCAGCCCTGCTGCTAGAGAGAGAGAGAGACCAGCCAGGCACTGTGCAGGTCTGTTTTAACCTCAGCCCTGCTAGAGAGACAAGCCAGGCAATGTGCCGGTCTGTTTTAACCTCAGCCCTGCTAGATAGAGAGAGACAACGCACTGTGCAGGTGTGTTCTAACCTCAGCCCTGCTAGAGAGACCAGCCAGGCACTGTGTAGGTATGTCCTAACTTCAGCCCTGCTGCTTGAGAGAGAAAGACCAGACAGGCCCTGTGCAGGTCTGTTTTAACCTCAGCCCTGCTAGAGAGAGAGAGACCAGCCAGGCACTGTGCAGGTGTGTTCTAACCTCAGCCCTGCTGGAGAGAGACCAGCCAGGCACTGTGCAGGTCTATTTTAACCTCAGCCCTTCTAGAGAGAGAGAGACCAGCCAGGCACTGTGCAGGTCTATTTTAACCTCAGCCCTTCTAGAGAGAGAGAGACCAGCCAGGCACTGTGCAGGTGTGTTCTAACCTCAGCCCTGCTAGAGAGACCAGCCAGGCACTGTGCAGGTCTGTTTTAACCTCAGCACTGCAAGAGAGAGACCAACCAGGCACTGTGCAGGTCTATTTTAAACTCAGCCCTGCTAGATAGAGAGAGACCACGCACTGTGCAGGTCTATTCTAACCTAAGGCCAGCTAGATAGAGAGAAACCAGCCTAGCAATGTGCCGGTCTGTTTTAACCTCAGCCCTGCTAGAGAGACCAGCCAGGCACTGTGCAGGTCTGTTTTAACCTCAGCCATGCTGCTAGAGAGAGAGACCAGCCAGGCACTGTGCAGGTGTGTTTTAACCTCAGCCCTGCTAGAGAGAGACCAGCCAGGCACTGTGCAGGTGTGTTTTAACCTTTGCCCTGCTAGAGAGAGACCAGCCAGGCACTGTGCAGGTCTGTTTTAACCTCAGCCATGCTGCTAGAGAGAGAGAGACCAGCCAGGCACTGTGCAGGTGTGTTTTAACCTCAGCCCTGCTAGATAGAGAGAGACCAGCCAGGCACTGTGCAGGTGTGTTCTAACCTCAGCCCTGCTAGAGAGAGACCAGCCAGGCACTGTGCAGGTCTGTTTTAACCTCATTCCTGCTAGATAGAGAGAGACAACGCACTGTGCAGGTGTGTTCTAACCTCAGCCCTGCTAGAGAGACCAGCCAGGCACTGTGCAGGTCTGTTTTAACCTCAGCTCTGCTAGAGAGACCAGCCAGGCACTGTGCTGGTCTGTTCTAACCTCAGCCCTGCTAGAGAGAGAGACCAGCCAGGCACTGTGCCGGTCTGTTTTAACGTCAGCCCTGCTAGAGAGAGATCAGCCAGGCACTGTGCAGGTCTATTCTAACCTCAGCCCTGCTAGAGAGAGACCAGCCAGGCACCATGTAGGTCTGTCTGTGTTATTGGATTCAGATGGGCTCGCTGAGGTTGTGCCAACCTTGGTCACTATGCCACACACTCTATATATATATATATATATATATATATGACACACACACACACACACACACACAGGTCCTCAGAGCTGCACATTTAGCAAGAAAATAACTCTGCCATGAAAACATAGCTTCTGACGGTGGGCTTTCTGGGACCTTGTGTGTGTGTGTGTGTGTGTGTGTGTGTGTGTGTGTGTGTGTGTGTGTGTGTGGGAGGGGGTAGAGAGTGGGTGGCATGTTAGGGGGGGGTAGAGAGTGGGTGGCACGTTAAGGGACTCCTTAGTCGTGTTCATCCTGTCCCAAGGCTCCAAAGACAGACCCAACTCTACACACACCGCTCAGCATCACTATCCAACCTAAAACAAACCATCAGGAGCTGTCAGAACCACTCAGCACTGAGACACAGGCCGCCTGCTCTGTGTTTATAAACACACACACACAAACACACACACACACACAAACACACACACTCACACACACACACACACACACACACACACACACACACACACACACACACACACACACACACACACACACACACACACACACACACACACACACACACACACACACAGAGAGCCTGCCTGCCCAGGGAATGCTGCTGGACATGCTCAGTCTGGGCACGAGCCTCCCTTCAGCTACACACTGCTATGGTTACACACATGCATCCACACACACATACACATCCACACACAAACATGTACTACACCATCATCATCATCACCCCCATTATCTTCCTCACCTTCTTCATAATTTTAATGATCGTCATCGACAGTCTCCCTTGTTGACTTATAAACAATATAACTAGCTTATGATTATAGGATAGTGATTGGAGGATAGTGATTGGGGGATAGTGATTGGAGGACTGTGATTGGAGGACAGTGATTGGAGGACAGTGATTGGAGGACAGTGATTGGACGATAGTGATTGGAGGACAGTCAGCAAGATCACACCAGACAGTCTTCAGTATTTGACGTTTGTCCAGGTCCCAGGACATCGGGAGATGTATTCGATAATGTCCACTATGGCAAACCAAGCGTTTCAGCTCCTAGGATTGCGGGTTCAATCCCAGTGCTACACATTCTGTTTTTATCCTCATCCCAAACCTTAAGCCTTACCTTAACCAGTCGGTATTAATGTATAAACTTAACCATCAAGTTGTTTCATAAAGGGAAACTGGCCCTAGAACCATCTTGTCTGGTTATAAAGGGAAACTGGCCCCTAGAACCATCTTGTCTGGTTATAAAGGGAAACTGACCCTAGAACCATCTTGTCTGGTTATAAAGGGAAACTGGCCCTAGAACCATCTTGTCTGGTCATAAATGGAAACTGGCTCCTAGAACCATCTTGTCTGGTTATAATGGGAAACTGGCCCCTAGAACCATCTTGTCTGGTTATAAAGGACCTATGTGTTATTGATGAGTCGGAAACATTCATTCGTCCAAAAATGTACTACAAAGTTTAAATAGGATGATTCTGGTCATAAAGTCAGTCTCTTCATGAAGTCAGTCAGTCTCTTCATGAAGTCAGTCAGTCTCTTCATGAAGTCAGTCAGTCTCTTCATGAAGTCAGTCTCGTCCAAAACTAAATTTGGAAGTGAGTGCGTCAAGATGGGCATGGATAGGTTGGTTTTATGAAAATACAGGTTAGGTAGCTCAGGCCCTGTCGGCATTCTGTCTGGCCTGAGTGCCAGTCTTTTAAGCCTACATGCTACAAATACGTGTCAACAAGCATTCAACATTGTAACATTACACAGCTGGTTGCATATGGTGCTTTCAAGACAACTGGGAACTCTGAAAACAAGGGCAAATCATGACGTGATCTTCCGGTCAGAATGTCGGAGCTCTAGAGTTTGATGACCGTTCAAAACTATTTTTCCCAGTCAGAGCTCTAGATTTCCAGTCCCAGTCAGAGCTCTAGAGTTCCAGTCCCAGTCAGAGCTCTAGAGTTCCAGTACCAGTCAGAGCTCTAGAGTTCCAGTACCAGTCAGAGCTCTAGAGTTCCAGTCCCAGTCAGAGCTCTAGAGTTGGATGACCGTTCAAAACCATTTTTCCCAGTCAGAGCTCTAGAGTTTCAGTCCCAGTCAGAGCTCTAGAGTTCTAGTCGTAGTCAGAGCTCTAGAGTTCCATTCCCAGTCAGAGCTCTAGAGTTCCAGTCCCAGTCAGAGCTCTAGAGTTCCATTCCCAGTCAGAGCTCTAGAGTTCCAGTCGCAGTCAGAGCTCTAGAGTTCCATTCTCAGTCAGAGCTCTAGAGTTCCAGTCCCAGTCAGAGCTCTAGAGTTCCAGTCCCAGTCAGAGCTCTAGAGTTCCAGTCCCAGTCAAAGCACTAGATTCCAGTCCCAGTCAAAGCTTGTTTGTTTCAGAATTCCCAGTTGTCTTAAATGCACTGAAGTTGGAGATTTCCGATTTCCCAATTGATTTGAACTGACAATAGGAACAGCCCCAGGGTCACTTGGCTGAATCTATTTTGTACTTACAGTCCAGGGATTCCGTTAGGAAGAAGATGTGACCGAGAAGATTTTAATTGACCGGCCATTTGAGAAATGTATTGGACCCATATACATTGAGTGCATAATCCATTAGGGATGACATAATTACAAAAATCACAGGGCGTCCACCCACGGTGCTCAGAATGACAGAAATCACAGGGCGTCCACCCACAGTGCTCAGAATGACAGAAATCACAGGGCGTCCACCCACAGTGCTCAGAATGACAGAAATCACAGGGCGTCCACCCACAGTGCTCAGAATGACAGAAATCACAGGGCGTCCACCCACAGTGCTCAGAATGACAGAAATCACAGGGCGTCTACCCACAGTGCTCAGAATGACAGAAATCACAGGGCGTCCACCCACAGTGCTCAGAATGACAGAAATCACAGGGCGTCCACCCACAGTGCTCAGAATGACAGAAATCACAGGGCGTCCACCCACAGTGCTCAGAATGACAGAAATCACAGGGTGTCCACCCACAGTGCTCAGAATGACAGAAATCACAGGGTGTCCACCCACGGTATTCAGACTGACAGAAATCACATTTAGAGTATGGCCATTCTTCACAGAACTCCTGGAATGAAGCAGCCAATAAAACATCATTTTCAAACATTTGCCAAAACGCAATTAGCGGGAATACTCCATTCTTAACAGCGCGCCTGATGAGAGCTGTTCTATCTGACTAAAATCTCTGTTAGAAATGTAAAAAGAGGGAGAATCTAGAGATGCAACAACTAATATGACTAGGATTGTGGATATGAAAACCAATGGAACAGTAGAGAAATGACATGTGGAAGTCATAGGCGGCGTGTCAAATAGGCTAGGGAAGTAAATCTGCCAAAATTATATTATTACTTCTATCCATACAAAATCATTCAAAATACTTAACCAGAAAGCATGACTTAGCCACAGAGGAATCAGGGAGGAATTCGTTTATATATATATATTTCTATATACCGGTGGTGTAATGATGTACGCTGAGAGTCGGGAAGCAAGTTCAGGGAATGTTTCAATAAATAAATTAAACCAACAAGTAACACAAACAATGCACAGACATGACCCAAGAACAGAAACAATAGCGCCTGGGGAAGGAACCAAAGAGAGTGACAGATATAGGGAAGTTAATCAGGGAGGTGGTGGACTCCAGGTGAGTCTGATGACGCGCAGGTGCACGTAACGATGGTGACAGGTGTGGGCCATAACGAGCAGCCTGGTGACCTAGAGGCCAGAGAGGAAGCACACTTGACAGGTGGATAGTTTCAAATCCCAAACTTATCGGCCTGTTTGGGAAGGCCGCAATAGGGCTGAGCGCGAGGCAATATGTCTCGCTGATTATTGAGTTGGTGACTGTCAGTGAAAAGCATCTAAAATATGAAGATAATGTGTCTTGAGTATCATTTAAAATGTTGAGACAAGAAGGGGTGTGCAATGAAGATATAGGCCAGTCTCTCTCCAGAATGACTCAGCTGTCTCCCGCTAATTCTTGCACATTCCTTGTTTAATTGTTTCATTGAGTGAGTTGTTTTCCCTTTAATGTTTATTTGTATCAATTCCCATTACATATGTCACCAGTAGGAAACATATGTAAAGGGGATCGATCATAAGAGTAGCTCAAGACAAGACATATAGAAAGGGAGGCTGTGAGTTCCATGCTCTCATTTCCTTAGCCGCCAGTAGATCAGTGTATCACTGTGTCCACATGGTAGAGGCTCTCGCATTAGTACAATTTGAGATTTCAGATTTTTAACATTTTAATTCAGATTTTTTTACTAATCATGTGACAATGATTTTGAGAAATGAAAACGTTATTATTGAACTGAAACTGTTCCACGAAAATGTGCATATGAAAATCAGCAGATCAGCAGATCGGTGTAAAAGGTAAAATAAGCTTTCCCAAACCTGACAATTGAGGTGCCGCCTGTGAAGTCCTCACAAAAGCCTCTACGTTTCCATGGTCAGGCTACATTGGCCTTATGATATGAAGTGAAACATTTAGGTTTCAAACTATTAAGTAGGCCTATGTTTTCAAAATGCATCCTGCCTCCAGCTGACATTGTAAAGTTATGGTGACTCGCTGACATGATAGCCTGTTGCTTGCAATTGAATGGTGAATGGGACTAACGACAGGGTAATGTGTTTGATTCCCAGGACCACCCATAGTAAATCGCCAGGGTAGTGTGTTTGATTCCCAGGACCACCCGAAGGAAATCGCCAGGGTAGTGTGTTTGAATCTACTTTCCGGCTACCCGGATAAAGCACTAAATAAACTTCAGTTAGTGCTAAATACAGCTGCTAGAATCCTGACT
The DNA here is from genome assembly GCF_018296145.1 of Oncorhynchus tshawytscha. Taxonomy (NCBI): domain Eukaryota; kingdom Metazoa; phylum Chordata; class Actinopteri; order Salmoniformes; family Salmonidae; genus Oncorhynchus; species Oncorhynchus tshawytscha. The sequence goes on along the minus strand of NW_024608643.1, from coordinate 14,966 downwards.
AGAACCAAAAAAAAAGTCTCATATTACTCCAGTGCTAGCCTCCTTAAACTGGCTTCCTGTCAAGGCAAGGGCTGATTTCAAGGTTTTACTGCTAACCTACAAAGCATTACATGGCTTGCTCCTACCTATCTCTCTGATTTGGTCCTGCCATACATACCTACACGTACGCTACGGTCACAAGACGCAGGCCTCCTAATTGTCCCTAGAATTTCTAAGCAAACAGCTGGAGGCAGGGCTTTCTCCTATAGAGCTCCATTTTTATGGAATGGTCTGCCTACCCATGTGAGAGACGCAAACTCGGTCTCAACCTTTAAGTCTTTATTGATGATGACATCTCTTCAGTGGATCATATGATTGAGTGTAGTCTGGCCCAGGAGTGTGAAGGTGAACGGAAAGGCTCTGGAGCAACGAACCGCCCTTGCTGTCTCTGCCTGGCCGGTTCCCCTCTTTCCACTGGGATTCTCTGCCTCTAACCCTATTACAGGGGCTGAGTCACTGGCTTACTAGGGCTCTTTCATACCGTCCCTAGGAGGGGTGCGTCACTTGAGTGGGTTGAGTCACTGATGTGATCTTCCTGTCTGGGTTGGCGCCCCCCCTTGGGTTGTGCCGTGGCGGAGATCTTTGTGGGCTATACTCGGCCTTGTCTCAGGATGGTAAGTTGGTGGTTGAAGATATCCCTCTAGTGGTGTGGGGGCTGTGCTTTGGCAAAGTGGGTGGGGTTATATCCTTCCTGTTTGGCCCTGTCCGGGGGTGTCATCGGATGGGGCCACAGTGTCTCCTGACCCCTCCTGTCTCAGCCTCCAGTATTTATGCTGCAGTAGTTTATGTGTCAGGGGGCTAGGGTCCGTTTGTTATTTCTGGAGTACTTCTCCTGTCCTATCCGGTGTCCTGTGTGAATTTAAGTATGCTCTCTCAAATTCTCTCTTTCTCTCTTTCTTTCTCTCTCTCGGAGGACCTGAGCCCTCGGACCATGCCCCAGGACTACCTGACATGATGACCCCTTTCTGTCCCCAGTCCACCTGACCGTGCTGCTGGTCCAGTTTCAACTGTTCTGCCTTATTATTATAAGACCATGCTGGTCATTTATGAACATTTGAACATCTTGGCCATGTTCTGTTATAATCTCCACCCGGCACAGCCAGAAGAGGACTGGCCACCCCACATAGCCTGGTTCCTCTCTAGGTTTCTTCCTAGGTTTTGGCCTTTCTAGGGAGTTTTCCTAGCCACCGTGCTTCTACACCTCCATTGCTTGCTGTTTGGGGTTTTAGGCTGGGTTTCTGTACAGCACTTTGAGATATCAGCTGATGTATGAAGGGCTATATAAATAAATTTGATTTGATTTGATTTGGTTAGAGGCAGAGAATCCCAGTGGAAAGAGGGGAACCAGCCAGGCAGAGACAGCAAGGGCGGTTCATTGCTCCAGAGCCTTTCCGTTCACCTTCACACTCCTGGGCCAGACTACACTCAATCATATGACCCACTGAAGAGATGAGTCTTCAGTAAAGACTTAAAGGTTGAGACCGAGTTTGCGTCTCTGACATGGGTAGGCAGACCGTTCCATAAAAATGGAGCTCTATAGGAGAAAGCCCTGCCTCCAGCTGTTTGCTTAGAAATTCTAGGGACAATTAGGAGGCCTGCGTCTTGTGACCGTAGCGTACATGTAGGTATGTACGGCAGGACCAAATCAGAGAGATAGGTAGGAGCAAGCCCATGTAATGCTTTGTAGGTTAGCAGTAAAACCTTGAAATCAGCCCTTGCTTTGACAGGAAGCCAGTGTAGAGAGGCTAGCATTGGAGTAATATGATTAAAAAAATTCGTTCTAGTCAGGATTCTAGCAGCCGTATTTAGCACCAACTGTAGTTTATTTAGTGCTTTATCCGGGTAGACGGAAAGTATCTATCTGGATGATAGGGCAGTGGCTCGGGTGGTTGTTGTCCTTGATGATCTTTATGGCCTTCCTGTGACATCGGGCGGTATAGTTCTGATGCATTGTGCAGACCTCACTACCCTCTGGATGACAGCGGGGTGAACAGGCAGTGGCTCGGGTGGTTGTTGTCCTTGATGATCTTTATGGCCTTCCTGTGACATCGGGCGGTATAGTTCTGATGCATTGTGCAGACCTCACTACCCTCTGGATGACAGCGGGGTGAACAGGCAGTGGCTCGGGTGGTTGTTGTCCTTGATGATCTTTATGGCCTTCCTGTGACATCGGGCGGTATAGTTCTGATGCATTGTGCAGACCTCACTACCCTCTGGATGACAGCGGGGTGAACAGGCAGTGGCTCGGGTGGTTGTTGTCCTTGATGATCTTTATGGCCTTCCTGTGACATCGGGCGGTATAGTTCTGATGCATTGTGCAGACCTCACTACCTTCTGGATGACAGCGGGGTGAACAGGCAGTGGCTCGGGTGGTTGTTGTCCTTGATGATCTTTATGGCCTTCCTGTGACATCGGGCGGTATAGTTCTGATGCATTGTGCAGACCTCACTACCCTCTGGATGACAACGGGGTGAACAGGCAGTGGCTCGGGTGGTTGTTGTCCTTGATGATCTTTATGGCCTTCCTGTGACATCGGGCGGTATAGTTCTGATGCATTGTGCAGACCTCACTACCCTCTGGATGACAGCGGGGTGAACAGGCAGTGGCTCGGGTGGTTGTTGTCCTTGATGATCTTTATGGCCTTCCTGTGACATCGGGCGGTATAGTTCTGATGCATTGTGCAGACCTCACTACCCTCTGGATGACAGCGGGGTGAACAGGCAGTGGCTCGGGTGGTTGTTGTCCTTGATGATCTTTATGGCCTTCCTGTGACATCGGGCGGTATAGTTCTGATGCATTGTGCAGACCTTACTACCCTCTGGATGACAGCGGGGTGAACAGGCAGTGGCTCGGGTGGTTGTTGTCCTTGATGATCTTTATGGCCTTCCTGTGACATCGGGCGGTATAGTTCTGATGCATTGTGCAGACCTCACTACCCTCTGGATGACAGCGGGGTGAACAGGCAGTGGCTCGGGTGGTTGTTGTCCTTGATGATCTTTATGGCCTTCCTGTGACATCGGGCGGTATAGTTCTGATGCATTGTGCAGACCTCACTACCCTCTGGATGACAGCGGGGTGAACAGGCAGTGGCTCGGGTGGTTGTTGTCCTTGATGATCTTTATGGCCTTCCTGTGACATCGGGCGGTATAGTTCTGATGCATTGTGCAGACCTCACTACCCTCTGGATGGCAGCGGGGTGAACAGGCAGTGGCTCGGGTGGTTGTTGTCCTTGATGATCTTTATGGCCTTCCTGTGACATCGGGCGGTATAGTTCTGATGCATTGTGCAGACCTCACTACCCTCTGGATGGCAGCGGGGTGAACAGGCAGTGGCTCGGGTGGTTGTTGTCCTTGATGATCTTTATGGCCTTCCTGTGACATCGGGCGGTATAGTTCTGATGCATTGTGCAGACCTCACTACCCTCTGGATGGCAGCGGGGTGAACAGGCAGTGGCTCGGGTGGTTGTTGTCCTTGATGATCTTTATGGCCTTCCTGTGACATCGGGCGGTATAGTTCTGATGCATTGTGCAGACCTCACTACCCTCTGGATGACAGCGGGGTGAACAGGCAGTGGCTCGGGTGGTTGTTGTCCTTGATGATCTTTATGGCCTTCCTGTGACATCGGGCGGTATAGTTCTGATGCATTGTGCAGACCTCACTACCCTCTGGATGACAGCGGGGTGAACAGGCAGTGGCTCGGGTGGTTGTTGTCCTTGATGATCTTTATGGCCTTCCTGTGACATCGGGCGGTATAGTTCTGATGCATTGTGCAGACCTCACTACCCTCTGGATGACAGCGGGGTGAACAGGCAGTGGCTCGGGTGGTTGTTGTCCTTGATGATCTTTATGGCCTTCCTGTGACATCGGGCGGTATAGTTCTGATGCATTGTGCAGACCTCACTACCCTCTGGATGACAGCGGGGTGAACAGGCAGTGGCTCGGGTGGTTGTTGTCCTTGATGATCTTTATGGCCTTCCTGTGACATCGGGCGGTATAGTTCTGATGCATTGTGCAGACCTCACTACCCTCTGGATGACAGCGGGGTGAACAGGCAGTGGCTCGGGTGGTTGTTGTCCTTGATGATCTTTATGGCCTTCCTGTGACATCGGGCGGTATAGTTCTGATGCATTGTGCAGACCTCACTACCCTCTGGATGGCAGCGGGGTGAACAGGCAGTGGCTCGGGTGGTTGTTGTCCTTGATGATCTTTATGGCCTTCCTGTGACATCGGGCGGTATAGTTCTGATGCATTGTGCAGACCTCACTACCCTCTGGATGGCAGCGGGGTGAACAGGCAGTGGCTCGGGTGGTTGTTGTCCTTGATGATCTTTATGGCCTTCCTGTGACATCGGGCGGTATAGTTCTGATGCATTGTGCAGACCTCACTACCCTCTGGATGGCAGCGGGGTGAACAGGCAGTGGCTCGGGTGGTTGTTGTCCTTGATGATCTTTATGGCCTTCCTGTGACATCGGGCGGTATAGTTCTGATGCATTGTGCAGACCTCACTACCCTCTGGATGGCAGCGGGGTGAACAGGCAGTGGCTCGGGTGGTTGTTGTCCTTGATGATCTTTATGGCCTTCCTGTGACATCGGGCGGTATAGTTCTGATGCATTGTGCAGACCTCACTACCCTCTGGATGGCAGCGGGGTGAACAGGCAGTGGCTCGGGTGGTTGTTGTCCTTGATGATCTTTATGGCCTTCCTGTGACATCGGGTGGTATAGTTCTGATGCATTGTGCAGACCTCACTACCCTCTGGATGACAGCGGGGTGAACAGGCAGTGGCTCGGGTGGTTGTTGTCCTTGATGATCTTTATGGCCTTCCTGTGACATCGGGCGGTATAGTTCTGATGCATTGTGCAGACCTCACTACCCTCTGGATGGCAGCGGGGTGAACAGGCAGTGGCTCGGGTGGTTGTTGTCCTTGATGATCTTTATGGCCTTCCTGTGACATCGGGCGGTATAGTTCTGATGCATTGTGCAGACCTCACTACCCTCTGGATGGCAGCGGGGTGAACAGGCAGTGGCTCGGGTGGTTGTTGTCCTTGATGATCTTTATGGCCTTCCTGTGACATCGGGCGGTATAGTTCTGATGCATTGTGCAGACCTCACTACCCTCTGGATGGCAGCGGGGTGAACAGGCAGTGGCTCGGGTGGTTGTTGTCCTTGATGATCTTTATGGCCTTCCTGTGACATCGGGCGGTATAGTTCTGATGCATTGTGCAGACCTCACTACCCTCTGGATGGCAGCGGGGTGAACAGGCAGTGGCTCGGGTGGTTGTTGTCCTTGATGATCTTTATGGCCTTCCTGTGACATCGGGCGGTATAGTTCTGATGCATTGTGCAGACCTCACTACCCTCTGGATGGCAGCGGGGTGAACAGGCAGTGGCTCGGGTGGTTGTTGTCCTTGATGATCTTTATGGCCTTCCTGTGACATCGGGCGGTATAGTTCTGATGCATTGTGCAGACCTCACTACCCTCTGGATGACAGCGGGGTGAACAGGCAGTGGCTCGGGTGGTTGTTGTCCTTGATGATCTTTATGGCCTTCCTGTGACATCGGGCGGTATAGTTCTGATGCATTGTGCAGACCTCACTACCCTCTGGATGACAGCGGGGTGAACAGGCAGTGGCTCGGGTGGTTGTTGTCCTTGATGATCTTTATGGCCTTCCTGTGACATCGGGCGGTATAGTTCTGATGCATTGTGCAGACCTCACTACCCTCTGGATGGCAGCGGGGTGAACAGGCAGTGGCTCGGGTGGTTGTTGTCCTTGATGATCTTTATGGCCTTCCTGTGACATCGGGCGGTATAGTTCTGATGCATTGTGCAGACCTCACTACCCTCTGGATGACAGCGGGGTGAACAGGCAGTGGCTCGGGTGGTTGTTGTCCTTGATGATCTTTATGGCCTTCCTGTGACATCGGGCGGTATAGTTCTGATGCATTGTGCAGACCTCACTACCCTCTGGATGGCAGCGGGGTGAACAGGCAGTGGCTCGGGTGGTTGTTGTCCTTGATGATCTTTATGGCCTTCCTGTGACATCGGGCGGTATAGTTCTGATGCGTTGTGCAGACCTCACTACCCTCTGGATGACAGCGGGGTGAACAGGCAGTGGCTCGGGTGGTTGTTGTCCTTGATGATCTTTATGGCCTTCCTGTGACATCGGGCGGTATAGTTCTGATGCATTGTGCAGACCTCACTACCCTCTGGATGACAGCGGGGTGAACAGGCAGTGGCTCGGGTGGTTGTTGTCCTTGATGATCTTTATGGCCTTCCTGTGACATCGGGCGGTATAGTTCTGATGCATTGTGCAGACCTCACTACCCTCTGGATGGCAGCGGGGTGAACAGGCAGTGGCTCGGGTGGTTGTTGTCCTTGATGGTCTTTATGGCCTTCCTGTGACATCGGGCGGTATAGTTCTGATGCATTGTGCAGACCTCACTACCCTCTGGATGGCAGCGGGGTGAACAGGCAGTGGCTCGGGTGGTTGTTGTCCTTGATGATCTTTATGGCCTTCCTGTGACATCGGGCGGTATAGTTCTGATGCATTGTGCAGACCTCACTACCCTCTGGATGGCAGCGGGGTGAACAGGCAGTGGCTCGGGTGGTTGTTGTCCTTGATGATCTTTATGGCCTTCCTGTGACATCGGGCGGTATAGTTCTGATGCATTGTGCAGACCTCACTACCCTCTGGATGACAGCGGGGTGAACAGGCAGTGGCTCGGGTGGTTGTTGTCCTTGATGATCTTTATGGCCTTCCTGTGACATCGGGCGGTATAGTTCTGATGCATTGTGCAGACCTCACTACCCTCTGGATGACAGCGGGGTGAACAGGCAGTGGCTCGGGTGGTTGTTGTCCTTGATGATCTTTATGGCCTTCCTGTGACATCGGGCGGTATAGTTCTGATGCATTGTGCAGACCTCACTACCCTCTGGATGGCAGCGGGGTGAACAGGCAGTGGCTCGGGTGGTTGTTGTCCTTGATGATCTTTATGGCCTTCCTGTGACATCGGGCGGTATAGTTCTGATGCATTGTGCAGACCTCACTACCCTCTGGATGGCAGCGGGGTGAACAGGCAGTGGCTCGGGTGGTTGTTGTCCTTGATGATCTTTATGGCCTTCCTGTGACATCGGGCGGTATAGTTCTGATGCATTGTGCAGACCTCACTACCCTCTGGATGACAGCGGGGTGAACAGGCAGTGGCTCGGGTGGTTGTTGTCCTTGATGATCTTTATGGCCTTCCTGTGACATCGGGCGGTATAGTTCTGATGCATTGTGCAGACCTCACTACCCTCTGGATGACAGCGGGGTGAACAGGCAGTGGCTCGGGTGGTTGTTGTCCTTGATGATCTTTATGGCCTTCCTGTGACATCGGGCGGTATAGTTCTGATGCATTGTGCAGACCTCACTACCCTCTGGATGGCAGCGGGGTGAACAGGCAGTGGCTCGGGTGGTTGTTGTCCTTGATGATCTTTATGGCCTTCCTGTGACATCGGGCGGTATAGTTCTGATGCATTGTGCAGACCTCACTACCCTCTGGATGGCAGCGGGGTGAACAGGCAGTGGCTCGGGTGGTTGTTGTCCTTGATGATCTTTATGGCCTTCCTGTGACATCGGGCGGTATAGTTCTGATGCATTGTGCAGACCTCACTACCCTCTGGATGGCAGCGGGGTGAACAGGCAGTGGCTCGGGTGGTTGTTGTCCTTGATGATCTTTATGGCCTTCCTGTGACATCGGGCGGTATAGTTCTGATGCATTGTGCAGACCTCACTACCCTCTGGATGGCAGCGGGGTGAACAGGCAGTGGCTCGGGTGGTTGTTGTCCTTGGTGATCTTTATGGCCTTCCTGTGACATCGGGCGGTATAGTTCTGATGCATTGTGCAGACCTCACTACCCTCTGGATGACAGCGGGGTGAACAGGCAGTGGCTCGGGTGGTTGTTGTCCTTGATGATCTTTATGGCCTTCCTGTGACATCGGGCGGTATCGTTCTGATGCATTGTGCAGACCTCACTACCCCTGGATGACAGTGGGGTGAACAGGCAGTGGCTCGGGTGGTTGTTGTCCTTGATGATCTTTATGGCCTTCCTGTGACATCGGGCGGTATAGTTCTGATGCATTGTGCAGACCTCACTACCCTCTGGATGGCAGCGGGGTGAACAGGCAGTGGCTCGGGTGGTTGTTGTCCTTGATGATCTTTATGGCCTTCCTGTGACATCGGGCGGTATAGTTCTGATGCATTGTGCAGACCTCACTACCCTCTGGATGACAGCGGGGTGAACAGGCAGTGGCTCGGGTGGTTGTTGTCCTTGATGATCTTTATGGCCTTCCTGTGACATCGGGCGGTATAGTTCTGATGCATTGTGCAGACCTCACTACCCTCTGGATGGCAGCGGGGTGAACAGGCAGTGGCTCGGGTGGTTGTTGTCCTTGATGATCTTTATGGCCTTCCTGTGACATCGGGCGGTATAGTTCTGATGCATTGTGCAGACCTCACTACCCTCTGGATGACAGCGGGGTGAACAGGCAGTGGCTCGGGTGGTTGTTGTCCTTGATGATCTTTATGGCCTTCCTGTGACATCGGGCGGTATAGTTCTGATGCATTGTGCAGACCTCACTACCCTCTGGATGACAGCGGGGTGAACAGGCAGTGGCTCGGGTGGTTGTTGTCCTTGATGATCTTTATGGCCTTCCTGTGACATCGGGCGGTATAGTTCTGATGCATTGTGCAGACCTCACTACCCTCTGGATGGCAGCGGGGTGAACAGGCAGTGGCTCGGTGGTTGTTGTCCTTGATGATCTTTATGGCCTTCCTGTGACATCGGGCGGTATAGTTCTGATGCATTGTGCAGACCTCACTACCCTCTGGATGGCAGCGGGGTGAACAGGCAGTGGCTCGGGTGGTTGTTGTCCTTGATGATCTTTATGGCCTTCCTGTGACATCGGGCGGTATAGTTCTGATGCATTGTGCAGACCTCACTACCCTCTGGATGGCAGCGGGGTGAACAGGCAGTGGCTCGGGTGGTTGTTGTCCTTGATGATCTTTATGGCCTTCCTGTGACATCGGGCGGTATAGTTCTGATGCATTGTGCAGACCTCACTACCCTCTGGATGACAGCGGGGTGAACAGGCAGTGGCTCGGGTGGTTGTTGTCCTTGATGATCTTTATGGCCTTCCTGTGACATCGGGCGGTATAGTTCTGATGCATTGTGCAGACCTCACTACCCTCTGGATGACAGCGGGGTGAACAGGCAGTGGCTCGGGTGGTTGTTGTCCTTGATGATCTTTATGGCCTTCCTGTGACATCGGGCGGTATAGTTCTGATGCATTGTGCAGACCTCACTACCCTCTGGATGGCAGCGGGGTGAACAGGCAGTGGCTCGGGTGGTTGTTGTCCTTGATGATCTTTATGGCCTTCCTGTGACATCGGGCGGTATAGTTCTGATGCATTGTGCAGACCTCACTACCCTCTGGATGGCAGCGGGGTGAACAGGCAGTGGCTCGGGTGGTTGTTGTCCTTGATGATCTTTATGGCCTTCCTGTGACATCGGGCGGTATAGTTCTGATGCATTGTGCAGACCTCACTACCCTCTGGATGGCAGCGGGGTGAACAGGCAGTGGCTCGGGTGGTTGTTGTCCTTGATGATCTTTATGGCCTTCCTGTGACATCGGGCGGTATAGTTCTGATGCATTGTGCAGACCTCACTACCCTCTGGATGACAGCGGGGTGAACAGGCAGTGGCTCGGGTGGTTGTTGTCCTTGATGATCTTTATGGCCTTCCTGTGACATCGGGCGGTATAGTTCTGATGCATTGTGCAGACCTCACTACCCTCTGGATGACAGCGGGGTGAACAGGCAGTGGCTCGGGTGGTTGTTGTCCTTGATGATCTTTATGGCCTTCCTGTGACATCGGGCGGTATAGTTCTGATGCATTGTGCAGACCTCACTACCCTCTGGATGACAGCGGGGTGAACAGGCAGTGGCTCGGGTGGTTGTTGTCCTTGATGATCTTTATGGCCTTCCTGTGACATCGGGCGGTATAGTTCTGATGCATTGTGCAGACCTCACTACCCTCTGGATGGCAGCGGGGTGAACAGGCAGTGGCTCGGGTGGTTGTTGTCCTTGATGATCTTTATGGCCTTCCTGTGACATCGGGCGGTATAGTTCTGATGCATTGTGCAGACCTCACTACCCTCTGGATGGCAGCGGGGTGAACAGGCAGTGGCTCGGGTGGTTGTTGTCCTTGATGATCTTTATGGCCTTCCTGTGACATCGGGCGGTATAGTTCTGATGCATTGTGCAGACCTCACTACCCTCTGGATGACAGCGGGGTGAACAGGCAGTGGCTCGGGTGGTTGTTGTCCTTGATGATCTTTATGGCCTTCCTGTGACATCGGGCGGTATAGTTCTGATGCATTGTGCAGACCTCACTACCCTCTGGATGGCAGCGGGGTGAACAGGCAGTGGCTCGGGTGGTTGTTGTCCTTGATGATCTTTATGGCCTTCCTGTGACATCGGGCGGTATAGTTCTGATGCATTGTGCAGACCTCACTACCCTCTGGATGACAGCGGGGTGAACAGGCAGTGGCTCGGGTGGTTGTTGTCCTTGATGATCTTTATGGCCTTCCTGTGACATCGGGCGGTATAGTTCTGATGCATTGTGCAGACCTCACTACCCTCTGGATGACAGCGGGGTGAACAGGCAGTGGCTCGGGTGGTTGTTGTCCTTGATGATCTTTATGGCCTTCCTGTGACATCGGGCGGTATAGTTCTGATGCATTGTGCAGACCTCACTACCCTCTGGATGGCAGCGGGGTGAACAGGCAGTGGCTCGGGTGGTTGTTGTCCTTGATGATCTTTATGGCCTTCCTGTGACATCGGGCGGTATAGTTCTGATGCATTGTGCAGACCTCACTACCCTCTGGATGGCAGCGGGGTGAACAGGCAGTGGCTCGGGTGGTTGTTGTCCTTGATGATCTTTATGGCCTTCCTGTGACATCGGGCGGTATAGTTCTGATGCATTGTGCAGACCTCACTACCCTCTGGATGACAGCGGGGTGAACAGGCAGTGGCTCGGGTGGTTGTTGTCCTTGATGATCTTTATGGCCTTCCTGTGACATCGGGCGGTATAGTTCTGATGCATTGTGCAGACCTCACTACCCTCTGGATGACAGCGGGGTGAACAGGCAGTGGCTCGGGTGGTTGTTGTCCTTGATGATCTTTATGGCCTTCCTGTGACATCGGGCGGTATAGTTCTGATGCATTGTGCAGACCTCACTACCCTCTGGATGACAGCGGGGTGAACAGGCAGTGGCTCGGGTGGTTGTTGTCCTTGATGATCTTTATGGCCTTCCTGTGACATCGGGCGGTATAGTTCTGATGCATTGTGCAGACCTCACTACCCTCTGGATGGCAGCGGGGTGAACAGGCAGTGGCTCGGGTGGTTGTTGTCCTTGATGATCTTTATGGCCTTCCTGTGACATCGGGCGGTATAGTTCTGATGCATTGTGCAGACCTCACTACCCTCTGGATGGCAGCGGGGTGAACAGGCAGTGGCTCGGGTGGTTGTTGTCCTTGATGATCTTTATGGCCTTCCTGTGACATCGGGCGGTATAGTTCTGATGCATTGTGCAGACCTCACTACCCTCTGGATGGCAGCGGGGTGAACAGGCAGTGGCTCGGGTGGTTGTTGTCCTTGATGATCTTTATGGCCTTCCTGTGACATCGGGCGGTATAGTTCTGATGCATTGTGCAGACCTCACTACCCTCTGGATGACAGCGGGGTGAACAGGCAGTGGCTCGGGTGGTTGTTGTCCTTGATGATCTTTATGGCCTTCCTGTGACATCGGGCGGTATAGTTCTGATGCATTGTGCAGACCTCACTACCCTCTGGATGACAGCGGGGTGAACAGGCAGTGGCTCGGTGGTTGTTGTCCTTGATGATCTTTATGGCCTTCCTGTGACATCGGGCGGTATAGTTCTGATGCATTGTGCAGACCTCACTACCCTCTGGATGGCAGCGGGGTGAACAGGCAGTGGCTCGGGTGGTTGTTGTCCTTGATGATCTTTATGGCCTTCCTGTGACATCGGGCGGTATAGTTCTGATGCATTGTGCAGACCTCACTACCCTCTGGATGACAGCGGGGTGAACAGGCAGTGGCTCGGGTGGTTGTTGTCCTTGATGATCTTTATGGCCTTCCTGTGACATCGGGCGGTATAGTTCTGATGCATTGTGCAGACCTCACTACCCTCTGGATGGCAGCGGGGTGAACAGGCAGTGGCTCGGGTGGTTGTTGTCCTTGATGATCTTTATGGCCTTCCTGTGACATCGGGCGGTATAGTTCTGATGCATTGTGCAGACCTCACTACCCTCTGGATGACAGCGGGGTGAACAGGCAGTGGCTCGGGTGGTTGTTGTCCTTGATGATCTTTATGGCCTTCCTGTGACATCGGGCGGTATAGTTCTGATGCATTGTGCAGACCTCACTACCCTCTGGATGGCAGCGGGGTGAACAGGCAGTGGCTCGGGTGGTTGTTGTCCTTGATGATCTTTATGGCCTTCCTGTGACATCGGGCGGTATAGTTCTGATGCATTGTGCAGACCTCACTACCCTCTGGATGACAGCGGGGTGAACAGGCAGTGGCTCGGGTGGTTGTTGTCCTTGATGATCTTTATGGCCTTCCTGTGACATCGGGCGGTATAGTTCTGATGCATTGTGCAGACCTCACTACCCTCTGGATGGCAGCGGGGTGAACAGGCAGTGGCTCGGGTGGTTGTTGTCCTTGATGATCTTTATGGCCTTCCTGTGACATCGGGCGGTATAGTTCTGATGCATTGTGCAGACCTCACTACCCTCTGGATGGCAGCGGGGTGAACAGGCAGTGGCTCGGGTGGTTGTTGTCCTTGATGATCTTTATGGCCTTCCTGTGACATCGGGCGGTATAGTTCTGATGCATTGTGCAGACCTCACTACCCTCTGGATGGCAGCGGGGTGAACAGGCAGTGGCTCGGGTGGTTGTTGTCCTTGATGATCTTTATGGCCTTCCTGTGACATCGGGCGGTATAGTTCTGATGCATTGTGCAGACCTCACTACCCTCTGGATGACAGCGGGGTGAACAGGCAGTGGCTCGGGTGGTTGTTGTCCTTGATGATCTTTATGGCCTTCCTGTGACATCGGGCGGTATAGTTCTGATGCATTGTGCAGACCTCACTACCCTCTGGATGACAGCGGGGTGAACAGGCAGTGGCTCGGGTGGTTGTTGTCCTTGATGATCTTTATGGCCTTCCTGTGACATCGGGCGGTATAGTTCTGATGCATTGTGCAGACCTCACTACCCTCTGGATGGCAGCGGGGTGAACAGGCAGTGGCTCGGGTGGTTGTTGTCCTTGATGATCTTTATGGCCTTCCTGTGACATCGGGCGGTATAGTTCTGATGCATTGTGCAGACCTCACTACCCTCTGGATGACAGCGGGGTGAACAGGCAGTGGCTCGGGTGGTTGTTGTCCTTGATGATCTTTATGGCCTTCCTGTGACATCGGGCGGTATAGTTCTGATGCATTGTGCAGACCTCACTACCCTCTGGATGGCAGCGGGGTGAACAGGCAGTGGCTCGGGTGGTTGTTGTCCTTGATGATCTTTATGGCCTTCCTGTGACATCGGGCGGTATAGTTCTGATGCATTGTGCAGACCTCACTACCCTCTGGATGACAGCGGGGTGAACAGGCAGTGGCTCGGGTGGTTGTTGTCCTTGATGATCTTTATGGCCTTCCTGTGACATCGGGCGGTATAGTTCTGATGCATTGTGCAGACCTCACTACCCTCTGGATGGCAGCGGGGTGAACAGGCAGTGGCTCGGGTGGTTGTTGTCCTTGATGATCTTTATGGCCTTCCTGTGACATCGGGCGGTATAGTTCTGATGCATTGTGCAGACCTCACTACCCTCTGGATGACAGCGGGGTGAACAGGCAGTGGCTCGGGTGGTTGTTGTCCTTGATGATCTTTATGGCCTTCCTGTGACATCGGGCGGTATAGTTCTGATGCATTGTGCAGACCTCACTACCCTCTGGATGGCAGCGGGGTGAACAGGCAGTGGCTCGGGTGGTTGTTGTCCTTGATGATCTTTATGGCCTTCCTGTGACATCGGGCGGTATAGTTCTGATGCATTGTGCAGACCTCACTACCCTCTGGATGACAGCGGGGTGAACAGGCAGTGGCTCGGGTGGTTGTTGTCCTTGATGATCTTTATGGCCTTCCTGTGACATCGGGCGGTATAGTTCTGATGCATTGTGCAGACCTCACTACCCTCTGGATGACAGCGGGGTGAACAGGCAGTGGCTCGGGTGGTTGTTGTCCTTGATGATCTTTATGGCCTTCCTGTGACATCGGGCGGTATAGTTCTGATGCATTGTGCAGACCTCACTACCCTCTGGATGACAGCGGGGTGAACAGGCAGTGGCTCGGGTGGTTGTTGTCCTTGATGATCTTTATGGCCTTCCTGTGACATCGGGCGGTATAGTTCTGATGCATTGTGCAGACCTCACTACCCTCTGGATGGCAGCGGGGTGAACAGGCAGTGGCTCGGGTGGTTGTTGTCCTTGATGATCTTTATGGCCTTCTTGTGACATCGGGCGGTATAGTTCTGATGCATTGTGCAGACCTCACTACCCTCTGGATGACAGCGGGGTGAACAGGCAGTGGCTCGGGTGGTTGTTGTCCTTGATGATCTTTATGGCCTTCCTGTGACATCGGGCGGTATAGTTCTGATGCATTGTGCAGACCTCACTACCCTCTGGATGGCAGCGGGGTGAACAGGCAGTGGCTCGGGTGGTTGTTGTCCTTGATGATCTTTATGGCCTTCCTGTGACATCGGGCGGTATAGTTCTGATGCATTGTGCAGACCTCACTACCCTCTGGATGACAGC
>NW_024608642.1:0-71874 GCF_018296145.1 Oncorhynchus tshawytscha | reverse complement strand
CTATAAAAATAAAAAGATGGCGGAACCGCAAAAGTTCTTCTGTGCAAAAGGTGTTTATTTACAAGTGATTCAGACAGAAAATAACAGTACTGCCATCAACGTCTACCTTATGGGACAGCTTAACAACAATGCTGCCCCATCCACAGCTCAATCAAAAAATCCCCCTTAGAGACTGGAGAGAGGCTCCTTTTGTAGGGCTAGCCCCTCCCCTCAGAACAATTAACCCTAATTAATTAATCAATTAACAATACAAACCTACATTTTCCATGAACTAAACATACTCAAGGATATACATTGCAACACGGTTTTAAACAATATCACAACATAACATTTACAACATTACATCACTACTGACAATATCTTTCAATATGCCCATATGCATTAATGAGCCATTTGGGACAGGCACTATAAAGCCAACCCAATTCCCTTAGCTCGGGTCCTTTTCCAGCATACCCAGAAGCTACAGAGATGGAGAGAGAGGAACAGAACAAACAAACAATGCGCTCATCCACAACATTGATAAGTATAATAATTATTGTATCTCTCAAATATGAACATTGACAAGTGTGAAATGCATGCACCAAGACAGAAGTTAAATTGTGTGTCGACCCACATTGTTAACTTATGGTATAATGGCGCAGGGAGGAGTGATGAATATGTGTGTGCGTTAAAGAACCAAATGCTGCCCGACCAGTGACGGACTTCTACGTCACATTACCTTCCTCCTCTCCTGAAGCGACCATGTTCGGGAGCCTTGATAGGTAGTCCGCAGTAACGTTCTCTTTTCCTGCCTTGTGACGGACACAGAACCTGAAGGGCTGGAGCTCCAGATACCACCTGGTCACACGAGAATTCCGGTCCTTCATGGTCTGGATCCAGGTCAGTGCTCTGTGGTCCGTGTGCAGGTCAAATTCCCTCCCAAGAAGGTAGTAACGGAGGCTATCTAGGGCCCACTTTATAGCCAGGCACTCCTTTTCGATTGTAGAATACCTGGTTTCCCTGGGCAACAGCTTCCGACTCAGGTACAGCACAGGAAGCTCTTCTCTTGGCTCCCCCTTGGGCCAGTACAGCTCCAATTCCTACAGCCGAAGGTCCACCTGCACGAGAAATCTCTTCTTAAAATCAGGGGTCTGGAGAACAGGGAATGAGCACAGTCGTTTTTCAGTGTCATGAAGGCTTCCTCACACTCCTCAGTCCACTTCACAGGGTTGCTGGCCCCCTTCGAAGTGAGGTTGGTCAGAGGGACAGCGATGGTCGAAAACTGTGGAATGAATCTCCGGTACCACCCTGCCAGACCTAGGAAGGACTTCACCTGTGTCTTGGTTCTGGGTTGAGGGCTATTCCTGATGGACTCCACTTTCTCCACCTGAGGCCGAACTTCACCCTTACCCAGCTGGTAACCCAGGTACTTTGTCTCCTGTTTCGCCCACTCACACTTCAGGAGGTTAAGCGTGAGGCCTGCTTCATGGATCTTCCCCAGGACGCTGCTAAGATGCTGTATGTGCTCCTCCCAGGAGTGGCTGTAGATCACCACATCGTCCAAGTAAGCAGCACAGTAATCGTCACAGTCCTGGAGGACCTTGTCCATCAGCCTCTGGAAAGTCGCAGGGCCCCATGAAGGCCAAACGGCATAACCTTGAACTGGAACAGGCCCATTGGCGTCCGGAATGCAGTGTAGGCCTTGGATTGTTCATCCAGGGGCACCTGCCAGTACCCTTTGCAGAGATCCAATGTGGTGATGTAATGAGCTCTACCTATTCTCTCCAGTAAGTCGTCAATGCGGGGCATGGGATAGGCATCAAACTGGGAGATGGCATTCACCTTACGGAAGTCCATGCAGACGCGCAAAGAGCCATCCTTCTTTGGGACAATGACAATAGGGCTGCTCCATTCACTTGAAGATGGCTCGACAACATCCATCTCTATCATGGTGTGGACCTCTTCCTTGAGGGCTACCACCAGCCTCTCAGGCACACGGTAAGGATGCTGGCGGACAGGGTTCTGGCCAGGTTTCAAACGAATGACGTGTTCCAGGACTTTGGTTCTTCCTGGTCTCTGACTGAAGAGGGCCGGATACTTGCCAAACAGCTGCTTCAGCTCATCTTGCTTGTCTTCTTCCAGGTGAGCCAGTATGACTTCTGCGTTCTTTCCATGCCTCTGTGACCCCATCCGACTCATCCTCTTCTACTCTGCGGACCAGAAAGGACTTTCCTTTGGAGAGTTCCTCTTTCTCCTCCCAGGCCTTGAGAAGGTTCACATGGTAGGTTTGCTTCTTCTTACCCTTGTCCGGTGCAGCACCTCGTAGGTCACTGGGCCCATCTTCCTCCTGATTAGGTACGGTCCTTGCCATTGCGCAAGGAGCTTGCTGGTAGACGAGGGAAGGAGGAGCAGGACTTTCTGTCCTGGCTCAAACTCTCTGTGGCGAGCGTGCTGGTCATAGCCTCTCTTCTGGGCCTTCTGGGCTTGCTGAAGGTTTGCTCTCGGTACCTTTCCAACCTGTCTCGCATCTGGAGGACATACTGGACAATCCCCTGTCCTGAGGTAGCTACTGGGGAACCTTCCCAGCACTTCTTCAGCAGGTCCAGTGGTCCTTGCACTGGCCATCCATAGAGGAGTTCGAATGGCGAGAAACCTGTCGATGCCTGAGGCACCTCCCTGTAAGCAAAAGCAGAAAGGGTAACCACTTATCCCAGTCTTTACCAGTGTCAGCCACAAACTTCCTCAGCATGTTCTTGAGCGTTTGATTGAATCTCTCTACGAGCCCATCCGTTTGGGGATGGTAGGGAGTAGTCCTCAAGCCTTTAATGCCCAGCTGTCGGTGGAGTTGAACCATCAGTCGCGAGGTGAAGTTTGTCCCTTGGTCCGTCAGGATTTCATCTGGGATTCCTACACGAGAGAAGAGCTGAACAAGAGCACTGATTATCTTTGGAGTGGTTATGGAACGGAGTGGAAGGCTTCTGGGAACCGGGTGGCATAGTCACAGATCACCAATATATACTTGTAACCTGCACTACTCTTCTCCAAGGGTCCAACAATGTCCATTGCAATTCTCTTGAATGGGGTAGAGATAACTGGCAGTGAACATAGAGGAGCCCGTTCAGACCTACGGACAGCACTGGTTTTCTGGCACGTGGGGCATGATTTGCAGTATTTTTGTACATCCCAGTATACATGGAGGGCCAAAAGAAACGGGAGCCTAGCCTAAGATAGGTCTTATGTTGCCCTAGATGGCCTGCCCATGGAACTGTATGTGCAAGGTTGAGAACAAGTGGTCTACAGGTAGATGGCACCACCAACTTCCTGCTATCTGCCTCTGACCCAAGGTAGAGTATGTGGTTGTCTACTGTGTAAATCCCCCCACATAAAGATTGACTGTCCCCAGCTAAGGCCTTGTCAAACAAACATTTCAAGGTTGCGTCAGACTTCTGCAGTGTAGCAAAATTTTGTGGAACATCCCATTGCACCTCTAACCCAGACACATCAGCAACAGGTACAGGGGTTCCCACATACTTCTCAAGACGCCGCTGGCGGCGTGACTTTCTGGGCCCTTTGGTTCCCCCCTCGCACAGACTATCACACAAGTCAGGCAGAGGTTGTAAACCAGCTTTGGCCTGGGCACGAGTGACAACTGAACATGCCATCTGAACATCAGACTGGCAAACTGACTGCTCATATAGCTGACCCCCACACTTCCCAACAGATCAGAGAGTACAGGCACATCCCTCCCCAAAATCATCTCAAAAGGTAGCTTCTCCATTACCCCAACTTTGAGGAGGTATTTCTGACCCTGAATCTCAACTGTGAGCTCAGCTGTAGGCTGCTGTGACTGGTCACCATGGACACATTGGATCAGTGTCTGATGACCATAATCAATGTCATTAACAGGTACATTACCTTTTCTGATCAATGATAGGGAACTGCCGGTGTCAATCATTGCAGTAAGACTTTTTACCATTCACTTTTACAGGTACCAAGCATGACCCTTCCCGAGTCTGTCTATTCTGAACACCATCCCCCTCTCTGGGTACATAACAGTAACCTGAGAGCTTGGATTTACGTAGCGGACACATTGAAGCTTTGTGCCCCTGCTGCCGGCAGTAAAAACAGGTCAGACCCCTCCCATCAGAGCGAACTGCATGATCCCTTACCTCCCTCCCAGACACATAACCCCCAGAGTTACCTCCACCATCTCTGGCGTTTCTGATGTCCCTTGTGTCTCTGAGACTCCTTGGAGCGGGTGCTGCAGGTTGTGGTGGGCCCCCTTTACGTGCATTAAGATACTGCAGTGCAAGCTTGGCCGCCATAAGCCCGTCCTTGGGCTCGTGCTCTCGGACCCAGGTTCGAATGTCGTGTGGTAGAACTTGTAGAAGTTGCTCGAGGATGATGACCTCCCGATTTCGTCCTGTGTCTTCTCCCCGGTCGAACCCATCGTCGGTAGAGACCCTTGAGGCGGTGGTACGTCTCTGTCGACTCACCCGATGGCGTTGATGCAGCTCTGAAGCGTTGACGGTAGGTTTCCGGTGAGATGTCAAACTTCACCAGCATCGCTTCCTTCAAGCCCTTGTAGACATTGGCCAGCCCCTCATCCATTGCTGTGTAAGCCTCTAAGGCCTTGCCCGTGAGCAATGGGACAAGCCTGCAGGCCCACTCTACCTCAGGCCACTGCCACGTCTTAGCCATGCGCTCAAACCTCAGCAGGTAGTTTTCAATGTCCTCCCCTGCTGGTATGAGGGCATCTTTGGCTCCTTCCTCAGGAATGCTGGAAGATGGACGTTAACACTGCTGGACTGGTCTCCTGGTGCTGGCCTCATTACTGCTTGGGGTGCCTGCTGTGGAGTTGAAGTCCCTGCTGCATCAAGCCTTTGTCGTCCTGGTGTTGGAAGACCCAATCTTGGGCTCTCACTGACGAGTTCCGCCTGGTGGGGAGCTGTGAGGATAGATTGGCGTAGGCCACGTAACTCCTGCTTGAGGTCTTCGTCCCTCCTCTCAAGGCAGGAGAAAAGTTGCTGAAAAAGGGTTACCATGGTTGGGTGTGGTTCTGGTCCCCCAACTGCTCCTTCAGTCAGCAGCTCACCCAGTTCTGGTTGTCTTTGGCCCTGCGGTCGGGCTCCTAGTTTCTCATACTTGACCTCTTCTTCACCAGACGATTCCATCCCGGTTCAACTTCAGGTACCTTTTCTGACAGTTGATGCTGTTGCTGAGAACGCAATCCTGTACGCATTCCTTTACCTCTCTTGTTGGAATTCACTGATTTGCGGTACGCCATCCCACCACTGCCACCATATGTCACGTAGAGTAGGCCAGATGGCTAAACTGGATAACCTAACCTCTATAAAAATAAAAAGATGGCGGAACCGCAAAAGTTCTTCTGTGCAAAGGTGTTTATTTACAAGTGATTCCGGAACAGAAAATAACAGTACTGCCATCAACTTCTACCTTATGGGACAGCTTAACAACAATGCTGCCCCATCCACAGCTCAATCCAAAAAATCCTCCTTAGAGACTGGAGAGAGGCTCCTTTTGTAGGGCTAGCCCCTCCCCTCAGAACAATTAACCCTAATTAATTAATCAATTAACAATACAAACCTACATTTTCCATGAACTAAACATACTCAAGGATATACATTGCAACACGGTTTTAAACAATATCACAACATAACATTTACAACATTACATCACTACTGACAATATCTTTCAATATGCCCATATGCATTAATGAGCCATTTGGGACAGGCACTATAAAGCCAACCCAATTCCCTTAGCTCGGGTCCTTTTCCAGCATACCCAGAAGCTACAGAGATGGAGAGAGAGGAACAGAACAAACAAACAATGCGCTCATCCACAACATTGATAAGTATAATAATTATTGTATCTCTCAAATATGAACATTGACAAGTGTGAAATGCATGCACCAAGACAGAAGTTAAATTGTGTGTCGACCCACATTGTTAACTTATGGTATAATGGCGCAGGGAGGAGTGATGAATGTGTGTGCGTTAAAGAACCAAATGCTGCCCGCGTATTGACGGACTTCTACGTCACATTACCTTCCTCCTCTCCTGAAGCGACCATGTTCGGGAGCCTTGATAGGTAGTCCGCAGTAACGTTCTCTTTTCCTGCCTTGTGACGGACACAGAACCTGAAGGGCTGGAGCTCCAGATACCACCTGGTCACACGAGAATTCCGGTCCTTCATGGTCTGGATCCAGGTCAGTGCTCTGTGGTCCGTGTGCAGGTCAAATTCCCTCCCAAGAAGGTAGTAACGGAGGCTATCTAGGGCCCACTTTATAGCCAGGCACTCCTTTTCGATTGTAGAATACCTGGTTTCCCTGGGCAACAGCTTCCGACTCAGGTACAGCACAGGAAGCTCTTCTCTTGGCTCCCCTTGGGCCAGTACAGCTCCAATTCCTACAGCCGAAGCGTCCACCTGCACGAAATCTCTTCTTAAAATCAGGGGTCTGGAGAACAGGGAATGAGCACAGTCGTTTTTCAGTGTCATGAAGGCTTCCTCACACTCCTCAGTCCACTTCACAGGGTTGCTGGCCCCCTTCGAAGTGAGGTTGGTCAGAGGGACAGCGATGGTCGAAAACTGTGGAATGAATCTCCGGTACCACCCTGCCAGACCTAGGAAGGACTTCACCTGTGTCTTGGTTCTGGGTTGAGGGCTATTCCTGATGGACTCCACTTTCTCCACCTGAGGCCGAACTTCGCCCTTACCCAGCTGGTAACCCAGGTACTTTGTCTCCTGTTTCGCCCACTCACACTTCAGGAGGTTAAGCGTGAGGCCTGCTTCATGGATCTTCCCCAGGACGCTGCTAAGATGCTGTATGTGCTCCTCCCAGGAGTGGCTGTAGATCACCACATCGTCCAAGTAAGCAGCACAGTAATCGTCACAGTCCTGGAGGACCTTGTCCATCAGCCTCTGGAAAGTCGCAGGGGCCCCATGAAGGCCAAACGGCATACCTTGAACTGGAACAGGCCCATTGGCGTCCGGAATGCAGTGTAGGCCTTGGATTGTTCATCCAGGGGCACCTGCCAGTACCCTTTGCAGAGATCCAATGTGGTGATGTAATGAGCTCTACCTATTCTCTCCAGTAAGTCGTCAATGCGGGGCATGGGATAGGCATCAAACTGGGAGATGGCATTCACCTTACGGAAGTCCATGCAGACGCGCAAAGAGCCATCCTTCTTTGGGACAATGACAATAGGGCTGCTCCATTCACTTGAAGATGGCTCGACAACATCCATCTCTATCATGGTGTGGACCTCTTCCTTGAGGGCTACCACCAGCCTCTCAGGCACACGGTAAGGATGCTGGCGGACAGGGTTCTGGCCAGGTTTCAAACGAATGACGTGTTCCAGGACTTTGGTTCTTCCTGGTCTCTGACTGAAGAGGGCCGGATACTTGCCAAACAGCTGCTTCAGCTCATCTTGCTTGTCTTCTTCCAGGTGAGCCAGTATGACTTCTGCTCGTTCTTTCCATGCCTCTGTGACCCCATCCGACTCATCCTCTTCTACTCTGCGGACCAGAAAGGACTTTCCTTTGGAGAGTTCCTCTTTCTCCTCCCAGGCCTTGAGAAGGTTCACATGGTAGGTTTGCTTCTTCTTACCCTTGTCCGGGTGCAGCACCTCGTAGGTCACTGGGCCCATCTTCCTCCTGATTAGGTACGGTCCTTGCCATTGCGCAAGGAGCTTGCTGGTAGACGAGGAAGGAGGAGCAGGACTTTCTGTCCTGGCTCAAACTCTCTGTGGCGAGCGTGCTGGTCATAGCCTCTCTTCTGGGCCTTCTGGGCTTGCTGAAGGTTTGCTCTAGCTTCCTCTCGGTACCGTTCCAACCTGTCTCGCATCTGGAGGACATACTGGACAATCCCCTGTCCTGAGGTAGCTACTGGGAACCTTCCCAGCACTTCTTCAGCAGGTCCAGTGGTCCTTGCACTGGCCATCCATAGAGGAGTTCGAATGGCGAGAAACCTGTCGATGCCTGAGGCACCTCCCTGTAAGCAAAAAGCAGAAAGGGTAACCACTTATCCCAGTCTTTACCAGTGTCAGCCACAAACTTCCTCAGCATGTTCTTGAGCGTTTGATTGAATCTCTCTACGAGCCCATCCGTTTGGGGATGGTAGGGAGTAGTCCTCAAGCCTTTAATGCCCAGCTGTCGGTGGAGTTGAACCATCAGTCGCGAGGTGAAGTTTGTCCCTTGGTCCGTCAGGATTTCATCTGGGATTCCTACACGAGAAAGAGCTGAACAAGAGCACTGATTATCTTTGGAGTGGTTATGGAACGGAGTGGGAAGGCTTCTGGGAACCGGGTGGCATAGTCACAGATCACCAATATATACTTGTAACCTGCACTACTCTTCTCCAAGGGTCCAACAATGTCCATTGCAATTCTCTTGAATGGGGTAGAGATAACTGGCAGTGAACATAGAGGAGCCCGTTCAGACCTACGGACAGCACTGGTTTTCTGGCACGTGGGGCATGATTTGCAGTATTTTTGTACATCAGTATACATGGAGGGCCAAAAGAAACGGGAGCCTAGCCTAAGATAGGTCTTATGTTGCCCTAGATGGCCTGCCCATGGAACTGTATGTGCAAGGTTGAGAACAAGTGGTCTACAGGTAGATGGCACCACCAACTTCCTGCTATCTGCCTCTGACCCAAGGTAGAGTATGTGGTTGTCTACTGTGTAAATCCCCCACATAAAGATTGACTGTCCCCAGCTAAGGCCTTGTCAAACAAACATTTCAAGGTTGCGTCAGACTTCTGCAGTGTAGCAAAATTTTGTGGAACATCCCATTGCACCTCTAACCCAGACACATCAGCAACAGGTACAGGGGTTCCCACATACTTCTCAAGACGCCGCTGGCGGCGTGACTCTGGGCCCTTTGGTTCCCCCTCGCACAGACTATCACACAAGTCAGGCAGAGGTTGTAAACCAGCTTTGGCCTGGGCACGAGTGACAACTGAACATGCCATCTGAACATCAGACTGGCAAACTGACTGCTCATATAGCTGACCCCCACACTTCCCAACAGATCAGAGTACAGGCACATCCCTCCCCAAAATCATCTCAAAAGGTAGCTTCTCCATTACCCCAACTTTGAGGAGGTATTTCTGACCCTGAATCTCAACTGTGAGCTCAGCTGTAGGCTGCTGTGACTGGTCACCATGGACACATTGGATCAGTGTCTGATGACCATAATCAATGTCATTAACAGGTACATTACCTTTTCTGATCAATGATAGGGAACTGCCGGTGTCAATCATTGCAGTAAGACTTTTACCATTCACTTTTACAGGTACCAAGCATGACCCTTCCCGAGTCTGTCTATTCTGAACACCATCCCCTCTCTGGGTACATAACAGTAACCTGAGAGCTTGGATTTACGTAGCGGACACATTGAAGCTTTGTGCCCCTGCTGCCGGCAGTAAAAACAGGTCAGACCCCTCCCATCAGAGCGAACTGCATGATCCCTTACCTCCCTCCCAGACACATAACCCCCAGAGTTACCTCCACCATCTCTGGCGTTTCTGATGTCCCTTGTGTCTCTGAGACTCCTTGGAGCGGGTGCTGCAGGTTGTGGTGGGCCCCCTTTACGTGCATTAAGATACTGCAGTGCAAGCTTGGCCGCCATAAGCCCGTCCTTGGGCTCGTGCTCTCGGACCCAGGTTCGAATGTCGTGTGGTAGAACTTGTAGAAGTTGCTCGAGGATGATGACCTCCCGATTTCGTCCTGTGTCTTCTCCCCGGTCGAACCCATCGTCGGTAGAGACCCTTGAGGCGGTGGTACGTCTCTGTCGGCGACTCACCCGATGGCGTTGATGCAGCTCTGAAGCGTTGACGGTAGGTTTCCGGTGAGATGTCAAACTTCACCAGCATCGCTTCCTTCAAGCCCTTGTAGACATTGGCCAGCCCCTCATCCATTGCTGTGTAAGCCTCTAAGGCCTTGCCCGTGAGCAATGGGACAAGCCTGCAGGCCCACTCTACCTCAGGCCACTGCCACGTCTTAGCCATGCGCTCAAACCTCAGCAGGTAGTTTTCAATGTCCTCCCCTGCTGGTATGAGGGCATCTTTGGCTCCTTCCTCAGGAATGCTGGAAGATGGACGTTAACACTGCTGGACTGGTCTCCTGGTGCTGGCCTCATTACTGCTTGGGGTGCCTGCTGTGGAGTTGAAGTCCCTGCTGCATCAAGCCTTTGTCGTCCTGGTGTTGGAAGACCCAATCTTGGGCTCTCACTGACGAGTTCCGCCTGGTGGGGAGCTGTGAGGATAGATTGGCGTAGGCCACGTAACTCCTGCTTGAGGTCTTCGTCCCTCCTCTCAAGGCAGGTGAAAAGTTGCTGAAAAAGGGTTACCATGGTTGGGTGTGGTTCTGGTCCCCCAACTGCTCCTTCAGTCAGCAGCTCACCCAGTTCTGGTTGTCTTTGGCCCTGCGGTCGGGCTCCTAGTTTCTCATACTTGACCTCTTCTTCACCAGACGATTCCATGGTATTCCACCCCGGTTCAACTTCAGGTACCTTTTCTGACAGTTGATGCTGTTGCTGAGAACGCAATCCTGTACGCATTCCTTTACCTCTCTTGTTGGAATTCACTGATTTGCGGTACGCCATCCCACCACTGCCACCATATGTCACGTAGAGTAGGCCAGATGGCTAAACTGGATAACCTAACCTCTATAAAAATAAAAGATGGCGGAACCGCAAAAGTTCTTCTGTGCAAAGGTGTTTATTTACAAGTGATTCCGGAACAGAAAATAACAGTACTGCCATCAACTTCTACCTTATGGGACAGCTTAACAACAATGCTGCCCCGTCCACAGCTCAATCCAAAAAATCCTCCTTAGAGACTGGAGAGAGGCTCCTTTTGTAGGGCTAGCCCCTCCCCTCAGAACAATTAACCCTAATTAATTAATCAATTAACAATACAAACCTACATTTTCCATGAACTAAACATACTCAAGGCTGCTCATCAGAACAGTTGTGATCTGGTGACTGAGACGACCATGGGATGGGTTTTCCTGCTCATCAGACCAGTTGAGATCTGGTGACTGAGACGGCCATGGGATGGGTTTTCCTGCTCATCAGACCAGTTGTGATCTGGTGACTGAGACGACCATGGGATGGGTTTTCCTGCTCATCAGACCAGTTGTGATCTGGTGACTGAGACGACCATGGGATGGGTTTTCCTGCTCATCAGACCAGTTGTGATCTGGTGACTGAGACGGCCATGGGATGGGTTTTCCTGCTCATCAGACCAGTTGTGATCTGGTGACTGAGACGACCATGGAATGGGTTTTCCTGCTCATCAGACCAGTTGTGATCTGGTGACTGAGACGGCCATGGGATGGGTTTTCCTGCTCATCAGAACAGTTGAGATCTGGTGACTGAGACGACCATGGGATGGGTTTTCCTGCTCATCAGACCATTCCGTGACCACCGCTCCTGCCTTGTGGATGGGGGCATTGTCATCTTATGGGGCCATACCCATGGTACCCAAAATAATGGCCTGCCCTGCATTTTTATACAAGACCCTAAGCATGATGGGATGTTAATTGCTTAATGAACTCAGGAATCACACCTGTGTGGAAGCACCTGCTTTCAATATACTTTGTTCTCCCTCATTTATTCAAGAGTTTTTCCATTATTTTTGGCCTGTTACCTGAGTGCTCTGTTCTCTCCTCTCCCTGGCTGTAGGTATCTGATGTATACCCTGGACCAGTATGTAGAGAGTGACTATACGGTAGTGTACTTCCACCATGGTCTCCGCAGCTGCAACAAGCCCTCGCTACACTGGCTACGAAATGCCTACAGAGAATTTGACAGGAAGTAAGTCCCCCTGACCTCTAAGCTACAACTTTTCAAGCCCTCTCAATCAAAATATAACTCGATGAGCTAGTTTTCCAGAATTATGTTTACTGTGTGTGTGTGTGTGTGTGTGTGTGTGTGTGTGTGAATGTATTTCCTGATAGGTACAAGAAGAACCTGAAAGCCCTCTATGTCGTCCATCCTACTAACTTTATCAGAATCATCTGGAATATATTCCAACCACTCATCAGGTATGGTGCCCAGTCATCTCTCTACAGTAATAATCTAGAATACAGTATATTCAACCACTCATCAGGTATGGTGCCCAGTCATCTCTCTACAGTAATAATCTAGAATACAGTATATTCCAACCAGTCAGGTATGGTGCCCAGTCATCTCTCTACAGTAATAATCTAGAATACAGTATATTCCAACCAGTCAGGTATGGTGCCCAGTCATCTCTCTACAGTAATAATCTAGAATACAGTATATTCAACCACTCATCAGGTATGGTGCCCAGTCATCTCTCTACAGTAATAATCTAGAATACAGTATATTCCAACCACTCATCAGGTATGGTGCCCAGTCATCTCTCTACAGTAATAATCTAGAATACAGTATATTCCAACCACTCATCAGGTATGGTGCCCAGTCATCTCTCTACAGTAATAATCTAGAATACAGTATATTCAACCACTCAGTCAGGTATGGTGCCCAGTCATCTCTCTACAGTAATAATCTAGAATACAGTATATTCAACCACTCATCAGGTATGGTGCCCAGTCATCTCTCTACAGTAATAATCTAGAATACAGTATATTCAACCACTCATCAGGTATGGTGCCCAGTCATCTCTCTACAGTAATAATCTAGAATACAGTATATTCAACCACTCATCAGGTATGGTGCCCAGTCATCTCTCTACAGTAATAATCTAGAATACAGTATATTCCAACCACTCATCAGGTATGGTGCCCAGTCATCTCTCTACAGTAATAATCTAGAATACAGTATATTCCAACCAGTCAGGTATGGTGCCCAGTCATCTCTCTACAGTAATAATCTAGAATACAGTATATTCCAACCACTCATCAGGTATGGTGCCCAGTCATCTTTCTACAGTAATAATCTAGAATACAGTATATTCCAACCACTCATCAGGTATGGTGCCCAGTCATCTCTCTACAGTAATAATCTAGAATACAGTATATTCAACCACTCATCAGGTATGGTGCCCAGTCATCTCTCTACAGTAATAATCTAGAATACAGTATATTCAACCACTCATCAGGTATGGTGCCCAGTCATCTCTCTACAGTAATAATCTAGAATACAGTATATTCCAACCAGTCAGGTATGGTGCCCAGTTATCTCTCTACAGTAATAATCTAGAATACAGTATATTCAACCACTCATCAGGTATGGTGCCAGTCATCTCTCTACAGTAATAATCTAGAATACAGTATATTCAACCACTCATCAGGTATGGTGCCAGTCATCTCTCTACAGTAATAATCTAGAATACAGTATATTCCAACCAGTCAGGTATGGTGCCCAGTCATCTCTCTACAGTAATAATCTAGAATACAGTATATTCCAACCACTCATCAGGTATGGTGCCCAGTCATCTCTCTACAGTAATAATCTAGAATACAGTATATTCCAACCAGTCAGGTATGGTGCCCAGTCATCTCTCTACAGTAATAATCTAGAATACAGTATATTCAACCACTCATCAGGTATGGTGCCCAGTCATCTCTCTACAGTAATAATCTAGAATACAGTATATTCCAACCAGTCAGGTATGGTGCCCAGTCATCTCTCTACAGTAATAATCTAGAATACAGTATATTCCAACCAGTCAGGTATGGTGCCCAGTCATCTCTCTACAGTAATAATCTAGAATACAGTATATTCCAACCAGTCAGGTATGGTGCCCAGTCATCTCTCTACAGTAATAATCTAGAATACAGTATATTCCAACCAGTCAGGTATGGTGCCCAGTCATCTCTCTACAGTAATAATCTAGAATACAGTATATTCCAACCAGTCAGGTATGGTGCCCAGTCATCTCTCTACAGTAATAATCTAGAATACAGTATATTCCAACCAGTCAGGTATGGTGCCCAGTCATCTCTCTACAGTAATAATCTAGAATACAGTATATTCAACCACTCATCAGGTATGGTGCCCAGTCATCTCTCTACAGTAATAATCTAGAATACAGTATATTCCAACCAGTCAGGTATGGTGCCCAGTCATCTCTCTACAGTAATAATCTAGAATACAGTATATTCAACCACCATCAGGTATGGTGCCCAGTCATCTCTCTACAGTAATAATCTAGAATACAGTATATTCCACCACCAGTCAGGTATGGTGCCCAGTCATCTCTCTACAGTAATAATCTAGAATACAGTATATTCAACCACCAGTCAGGTATGGTGCCCAGTCATCTCTCTACAGTAATAATCTAGAATACAGTATATTCCAACCACTCATCAGGTATGGTGCCCAGTCATCTCTCTACAGTAATAATCTAGAATACAGTATATTCCAACCAGTCAGGTATGGTGCCCAGTCATCTCTCTACAGTAATAATCTAGAATACAGTATATTCCAACCAGTCAGGTATGGTGCCCAGTCATCTCTCTACAGTAATAATCTAGAATACAGTATATTCCAACCAGTCAGGTATGGTGCCCAGTCATCTCTCTACAGTAATAATCTAGAATACAGTATATTCCACCACCAGTCAGGTATGGTGCCCAGTCATCTCTCTACAGTAATAATCTAGAATACAGTATATTCCAACCAGTCATCAGGTATGGTGCCCAGTCATCTCTCTACAGTAATAATCTAGAATACAGTATATTCCAACCAGTCATCAGGTATGGTGCCCAGTCATCTCTCTACAGTAATAATCTAGAATACAGTATATTCCAACCAGTCAGGTATGGTGCCCAGTCATCTCTCTACAGTAATAATCTAGAATACAGTATATTCAACCACTCATCAGGTATGGTGCCCAGTCATCTCTCTACAGTAATAATCTAGAATACAGTATATTCAACCACTCATCAGGTATGGTGCCCAGTCATCTCTCTACAGTAATAATCTAGAATACAGTATATTCCAACCAGTCAGGTATGGTGCCCAGTTATCTCTCTACAGTAATAATCTAGAATACAGTATATTCAACCACTCATCAGGTATGGTGCCCAGTCATCTCTCTACAGTAATAATCTAGAATACAGTATATTCCAACCACTCATCAGGTATGGTGCCCAGTCATCTCTCTACAGTAATAATCTAGAATACAGTATATTCCAACCAGTCAGGTATGGTGCCCAGTCATCTCTCTACAGTAATAATCTAGAATACAGTATATTCCAACCAGTCAGGTATGGTGCCCAGTCATCTCTCTACAGTAAAGATGCCATTCAGGCCTGTACTGTACATGTTTAAGTCTGGTCTCCACAACAGTATTCATGACTATGAAAGACCTTTGGCATATTGACTGACCTTTCTAACACGCTGTTCTTCCTGTTTAGTCACAAGTTTGGTAAGAAGCTGACCTATGTAAACTACCTGTCTGAGCTCAGAGATCACCTGAGCTGGGATCAGCTCATCATCCCACCTGATGTCCTCAGGTAGGTTACACCTCTACACCACTACCTTACCCTGACCCCTGACCTTAACCCTAACTACCTGGCTGAGCTCAGAGATCACCTGAGCTGGGATCAGCTCATCATCCCACCTGATGTCCTCAGGTAGGTTACACCTCTACACCACTACCTTACCCTGACCCCTGACCTTAACCCTAACTACCTGGCTGAGCTCAGAGACCACCTGATGTCCTCAGGTAGGTTACACCTCTACACCACTACCTTACCCTGACCCCTGACCTTAACCCTAACTACCTGGCTGAGCTCAGAGATCCACCTGATGTCTTCAGGTAGGTTACACCTCATCATCCCACCCTGACCCCTGACCTTAACCTAACTACAGGTGGTGAGCTCAGAGACCACCAACCACCTTAGGTGTATTGACCTTCCAACCAACCACTACCTGGCTGACCTCAGAGCTGCCAACCTGATGTCACAGAGTTGGTGTATTCACGTATCCAACCAACCACAGAGGTGGTGTATTCACGTATCCAACCAACCACGGAGGTGGTGTATTCACGTATCCCAACCACGGAGGTGGTGTATTCACGTAAACCAACCACGGAGGTGGTGTATGGTGATCACGTATCCAACCAACCACGGAGGTGGTGTATTCACGTATCCAACCAACCACGGAGGTGGTGTATTCACGTATCCAACCAACCACGGAGGTGGTGTATTCACGTATCCAACCAACCACGGAGGTGGTGTATTCACGTATCCAACCAACCACGGAGGTGGTGTATTCACGTATCCAACCAACCACGGAGGTGGTGTATTCACGTATCCAACCAACCACGGAGGTGGTGTATTCACGCTATCCAACCAACCACGGAGGTGGTGTATTCACGTATCCAACCAACCACGGAGGTGGTGTATTCACGTATCCAACCAACCACGGAGGTGGTGTATTCACGTATCCAACCAACCACGGAGGTGGTGTATTCACGTATCCAACCAACCACGGAGGTGGTGTATTCACGTATCCAACCAACCACGGAGGTGGTGTATTCACGTATCCAACCAACCACGGAGGTGGTGTATTCACGTATCCAACCAACCACGGAGGTGGTGTATTCACGTATCCAACCAACCACGGAGGTGGTGTATTCACGTATCCAACCAACCACGGAGGTGGTGTATTCACGTATCCAACCAACCACGGAGGTGGTGTATTCACGTATCCAACCAACCACGGAGGTGGTGTATTCACGTATCCAACCAACCACGGAGGTGGTGTATTCACGTATCCAACCAACCACGGAGGTGGTGTATTCACGTATCCAACCAACCACGGAGGTGGTGTATTCACGTATCCAACCAACCACGGAGGTGGTGTATTCACGTATCCAACCAACCACGGAGGTGGTGTATTCACGTATCCAACCAACCACGGAGGTGGTGTATTCACGTATCCAACCAACCACGGAGGTGGTGTATTCACGTATCCAACCAACCACGGAGGTGGTGTATTCACGTATCCAACCAACCACGGAGGTGGTGTATTCACGTATCCAACCAACCACGGAGGTGGTGTATTCACGTATCCAACCAACCACGGAGGTGGCGTATTCACGTATCCAACCAACCACGGAGGTGGCGTATTCACGTATCCAACCAACCACGGAGGTGGCGTATTCACGTATCCAACCAACCACGGAGGTGGCGTATTCACGTATCCAACCAGCCACGGAGGTGGTGTATTCACGTATCCAACCAACCACGGAGGTGTGTATTCACGTATCCAACCAGCCACGGAGGTGGTGTATTCACGTATCCAACCAGCCACGGAGGTGGTGTATTCAGCGTATCCAACCAGCCACGGAGGTGGTGTATTCCACCAGCCAACCACGGAGGTGGTGTATCACCCAGCCCCGGAGGTGGTGTATTCACGTATCCAACCAGCCACGGAGGTGGTGTATTCACGTATCCACCAGCCCCGGAGGTGGTGTCCCACCAGCCCCGGAGGTGTTGTGTCCAACCAGCCCCGGAGGTGGTGTCCCATTCCCCGGAGGTGTTGTGTCCACCAGCCCCGGAGGTGTTGTGTCCCACCAGCCCCGGAGGTGTTGTGTCCCACCAGCCCCGGCGGTGTGGTGTCCCACCAGCCCCGGCGGTGTGGTGTCCCACCAGCCCCGGAGGTGTTGTGCCCCACCAGCCCCGGCGGTGTGGTGTCCCACCAGCCCCGGCGGTGTTGTGCCCCACCAGCCCCGGTGGTGTTGTGCCCCACCAGCCCCGGTGGTGTTGTGCCCCACCAGCCCCGGAGGTGTTGTGCCCCACCAGCCCCGGAGGTGTTGTGTCCCACCAGCCCCGGAGGTGTTGTGTCCCACCAGCCCCGGCGGTGTTGTGTCCCACCAGCCCCGGAGGTGTTGTGTCCCACCAGCCCCGGAGGTGTTGTGTCCCACCAGCCCCGGAGGTGTTGTGTCCCACCAGCCCCGGAGGTGTTGTGTCCCACCAGCCCCGGAGGTGTTGTGTCCCACCAGCCCCGGAGGTGTTGTGTCCCACCAGCCCCGGAGGTGTTGTGTCCCACCAGCCCCGGAGGTGTTGTGTCCCACCAGCCCCGGAGGTGTTGTGTCCCACCAGCCCCGGAGGTGTTGTGTCCCACCAGCCCCGGCGGTGTTGTGTCCCACCAGCCCCGGAGGTGTTGTGTCCCACCAGCCCCGGAGGTGTTGTGTCCCACCAGCCCCGGAGGTGTTGTGTCCCACCAGCCCCGGAGGTAGCTGATACATTTAAACTCAGTTTTTCACAATTTCTGACATTTAATCCTAGTAAAAATTAGGATAGGATCACCACTTTATTTTAAGAATGTGAAAATGTCAGAAAAATAAGAGTGATTTTATTTCAGCTTTTATTTCTTTCATCACATTCCCAGTGGGTCAGAAGTTTACATACACTCAATTAGTATTTGGTTGCATTGCCTTTAAATGGTTAAACATGGGTCAAATGTTTTGGGTAGCCTTCCACAAGCTTCCCACAAAAAGTTGGGTGAATTTTGGCCCATTCCTCTTGACAGAGCTGGTGCACCTGAGTCAGGTTTGAAGGCCTCCTTGCTAGCACATGCTTTTTCAGTTCTGCCCACAAATGTTCCACAGGATTGAGGTCAGAGCTTTGTGATGGCCACTCCAATACCTTGACTTAGTTGTCTGTAAGCCATTTTGCCACAACTTTGGAAGTATGCTTGCGGTCATTGTCCATTTGGAAGACCCATTTGCGACCAAGCTTTAACGTCCTGACTGATATCGTCAGATGTTGCTTCAATATATCCATATAATTTTCTTTCCTCATGATGCCATCTATTTTGTCAGGTGCACCAGTCTCTCCTGCAGCAAAGCACCCCCACAACATGATGCTGCCACCTCCGTGCTTCACGTTCGGGATAGTGTTCTTCGGCTTGCAAGCCTCCCCCTTTTCCTCCAAACATAACGATGGTCATTATGGCCAAACAGTTATATTTTTGTTTAGTCAGACCAGAGGACATTTCTCCAAAAAGTACAATCTTTGTCCCCATGTGCAGTTGCAAACCGTAGTCTGGCTTTTTTATGGCGGTTTTGGAGCAGTGGCTTCTCCCTTGCTGAGCGGCCTTTCAGGTTATGTCGATATAGGACTCGTTTTACTGTGGATATAGATACTTTGTACCTGTTTCCTCCAGCATCTTCACAAGGTCCTTTGCTGTTGTTCTGGGATTGATTTGCACTTTTCGCACCAAAGTACGTTCATCTGTAGGAGACAGAACATGTCTCCTTCCTGAGCGGTATGACGGCTGCATGGTCCCATGGTGTTTATACTTACGTACTATTGTTTGTACAGATGAACGTGGTACCTTCAGGCGTTTGGAAATTGCTCCCAAGGATGAACCAGACTTGTGGAGGTCTACAATATTTTTTCTGAGGTCTTGGCTGATTTATTTTGATTTTCCCATGATGTCAAGCAAAGAGGCACTGAGTTTGAAGGTAGGCCTTGAAATACATCCACAGGTACACCTCCAATTGACTCAAATAATGTCAATTAGCCTATCAGAAGCTTCTAAAGCCATGACATCATTTTCTGGAATTTTCCAAGCTGTTTAAAGGCACAGTCAACTTAGTGAATGTAAACTTCTGATCCACTGGATTTGTGATACAGGGAATTATATGTGATATAATCTGTAAACAATTGTTGGAATAATGACTTGTCATTTACAAGGTAATGTCCTAACAGCCTTACCAAAACTATAGTTTGTTAACAAGAACTTTGTTCATGGCTCCAATCTAAGAGTATGTAAACTTCTGACTTCAACTGTACATGACCATGTATTTACTACAGGCATGACGAGAGGCTGCAGGCGGCCCAGAAGGGAGGTCTACACCCCTCATCTAAGACTCCTCCCCCAGACCTCCTCTGCCCACTCAGCAGTTTGGAGTCAGCCTGCAATAGTGAGTATTTTAGCTGAGTCCCCTTTATTCGTCCCCTACCCCCCTCCTAGCCGCTCCATATTTCCACCGTGGTTATGCCAACTAATATGATGTACCATACTGCAAGCCTACTGAACCAGACGTGTTCTGTTCCCAGTATTGCTGCGAAGAACCAGGGAGTTATGATCCCTCCTGTGATGTCCCAGACTGTGGCTTATCTCAAAGACAATGGTAAGAAGATAGGAGCTGTCTGAAAGGACCTTGGATCAGGTACAGGACCTCTACAGTAATAGTTGTTGAGGTAGGAGCTGTCTGAAAGGACCTTGGATCTGGTACAGGACCTCTACAGTAATAGTTGTTGAGGTAGGAGCTGTCTGAAAGGACCTTGGATCAGGTACAGGACCTCTACAGTAATAGTTGTTGAGGTAGGAGCTGTCTGAAAGGACCTTGGATCAGGTACAGGACCTCTACAGTAATAGTTGTTGAGGTAGGAGCTGTCTGAAAGGACCTTGGCTCAGGTACAGGACCTCTACAGTAATAGTTGTTGAGGTAGGAGCTGTCTGAAAGGACCTTGGATCTGGTACAGGACCTCTACAGTAATAGTTGTTGAGGTAGGAGCTGTCTGAAAGGACCTTGGATCAGGTACAGGACCTCTACAGTAATAGTTGTTGAGGTAGGAGCTGTCTGAAAGGACCTTGGATCAGGTACAGGACCTCTACAGTAATAGTTGTTGAGGTAGGAGCTGTCTGAAAGGACCTTGGCTCAGGTACAGGACCTCTACAGTAATAGTTGTTGAGGTAGGAGCTGTCTGAAAGGACCTTGGATCAGGTACAGGACCTCTACAGTAATAGTTGTTGAGGTAGGAGCTGTCTGAAAGGACCTTGGATCAGGTACAGGACCTCTACAGTAATAGTTGTTGAGGTAGGAGCTGTCTGAAAGGACCTTGGCTCAGGTACAGGACCTCTACAGTAATAGTTGTTGAGGTAGGAGCTGTCTGAAAGGACCTTGGCTCAGGTACAGGACCTCTACAGTAATAGTTGTTGAGGTAGGAGCTGTCTGAAAGGACCTTGGCTCAGGTACAGGACCTCTACAGTAATAGTTGTTGAGGTAGGAGCTGTCTGATAGGACCTTGGCTCAGGTACAGGACCTCTACAGTAATAGTTGTTGAGGTAGGAGCTGTCTGAAAGGACCTTGGCTCAGGTACAGGACCTCTACAGTAATAGTTGTTGAGGTAGGAGCTGTCTGATAGGACCTTGGATCAGGTACAGGACCTCTACAGTAATAGTTGTCGAGGTAGGAGCTGTCTGAAAGGACCTTGGATCAGGTACAGGACCTCTACAGTAATAGTTGTTGAGGTAGGAGCTGTCTGAAAGGACCTTGGATCAGGTTCCAGGACCTCTACAGTAATAGTTGTTGAGGTAGGAGCTGTCTGAAGGACCTTGGATCAGGTACAGGACCTCTACAGTAATAGTTGTTGAGGTAGGAGCTGTCTGAAAGGACCTTGGCTCAGGTACAGGACCTCTACAGTAATAGTTGTTGAGGTAGGAGCTGTCTGATAGGACCTTGGATCAGGTACAGGACCTCTACAGTAATAGTTGTTGAGGTAGGAGCTGTCTGATAGGACCTTGGATCAGGTACAGGACCTCTACAGTAATAGTTGTTGAGGTAGGAGCTGTCTGAAAGGACCTTGGCTCAGGTACAGGACCTCTACAGTAATAGTTGTTGAGGTAGGAGCTGTCTGAAAGGACCTTGGATCAGGTACAGGACCTCTACAGTAATAGTTGTTGAGGTAGGAGCTGTCTGATAGGACCTTGGATCAGGTTCCAGACCTCTACAGTAATAGTTGTTGAGGTAGGAGCTGTCTGATAGGACCTTGGATCAGGTACAGGACCTCTACAGTAATAGTTGTTGAGGTAGGAGCTGTCTGATAGGACCTTGGATCAGGTTCCAGACCTCTACAGTAATAGTTGTCGAGGTAGGAGCTGTCTGAAAGGACCTTGGATCTGGTACAGGACCTCTACAGTAATAGTTGTTGAGGTAGGAGCTGTCTGATAGGACCTTGGCTCAGGTACAGGACCTCTACAGTAATAGTTGTTGAAGCCTTTCACTCCCTCCCACCTCTCCTCAGGCCTCCAGACAGAAGGTATCTTCAGGAGGTCCGCTCGTGTTCAGCTCATCAAGGACGTCCAGAAGCTCTACAACCAGGGTGAGATGGAACCTTTATAACCTCCATAATAACTTGTAGAACCTCCATATTAACTTGTATAACCTCCATATTAACTTGTATAACCTCCATAATAACCTTTAGAACCTCCATAATACCCTCTATAACCTCCATATTAACTTGTATAACCTCCATAATAACCTTTAGAACCTCCATAATACCCTCTATAACCTCCATATTAACTTGTATAACCTCCATAATAACCTTTAGAACCTCCATAATACCCTCTATAACCTCCATATTAACTTTTATAACCTCCATAATATTCTCCATAATAACTTTTATAAGCTCCTATTAGCTCTACAACCAGGGTGAGATGGAACCTCTATAACCTCCATAATAACCTCTATAACCTCCATAATAACCTCTATAACCTCCTATAAGCCCTTTAACCAGAGGTAGAGGAGCTGGAACTCTGAGCCCCACCAAAGGCGGGGGGGTCTCCCGGGGCCAGAGGCGGGGGGGTCTCCCGGGGCCAGAGGCGGGGGGGCTCGGGGGCATCTCCCGGGGCCAGAGGCGGGGGGCCAGAGGCGGGGGGTCTCCCGGGGGGGTCCAGAGGCGGGGGGGGGGTCTCCCGGGGCCAGAGGCGGGGGGGTCTCCCGGGGCCAGAGGCGGGGCTTTTATCTCTCACTACCAGGAAGCAGAGATCAATAATAATCCAGATCAACTTCTGTCTCAGATGACATCACACCACAGCCCCATGTCCCCCACCCAGACTTCTGTTGACTGCAGCAGGCCAGCAGACTGAGTTTCCATGAGTCAAACCACTTACTGAGAACATGTAGAATCAATCAACCACACACTAGATACAGTACAGAGAGATATTTGTAGAAAACATGACAATTATAATAATCTATGATTCCATTTCAATAGTTTGAATGTAGTGTTTGCGTCAGGGTTGTCCATGGAATGGTTTTACTCTGGACTCAGACATCCGGTGTGCTCAGTATTGATAAAGAAGTCCAATGGCCGCCATCAGTCAGAGGATGAATCTGTGGTCCAGGTTTTTAGGTCTCTGTCTCTCCTCCTCCTCCTCAGGGAAGCTCAGTATGTTATCAGGTCTCTCTCCCCTCCTCAGGGAAGCTCAGTCTGTTATCAGGTCTCTCTCTCCTCCTCAGGGAAGCTCAGTCTGTTATCAGGTCTCTCTCTCCTCCTCAGGGAAGCTCAGTCTGTTATCAGGTCTCTCTCCCCTCCTCAGGGAAGCTCAGTCTGTTATCAGGTCTCTCTCCCCTCCTCAGGGAAGCTCAGTCTGTTATCAGGTCTCTCTCTCCTCCTCAGGGAAGCCAGTGATGTTCGAGCAGTACGGAGACATCC
This sequence comes from Oncorhynchus tshawytscha, assembly GCF_018296145.1. Classification (NCBI taxonomy): domain Eukaryota; kingdom Metazoa; phylum Chordata; class Actinopteri; order Salmoniformes; family Salmonidae; genus Oncorhynchus; species Oncorhynchus tshawytscha. The sequence continues at coordinate 48,478 of NW_024608642.1, read as the reverse complement.
ACGTGCCTGCTGTCATCCTGAAGACCTTCCTCAGAGAGCTTCCTGAACCTCTGCTCACCTTCCCCCTCTACCACCAGATACAGGACATAGTCCGTAAGTCCCGAGGCTTTAGCTCAGCAGGCTAAACACACTGTTGTGACACGTAGGTCCACGGGTCCAATACAATGCCTTTTTCCTACAGAGTTCTCTGTCGGCATCGTTCACACGCCCTCTTAAGCCTTAGCTCCACCCATCTCTTTAAAATGTCACATGGCGGCTCTCTCGGCGGCAGCGGCTCTCTCGGCGGCATGGCTCTCGGCTGGCTCTCGGCGGTGGCATGGCTCTCTCGGCTCTCTCGGCGGTGGCGATGGCTCTCTCGGCGGTGGCGGGCTCTCTCGGCGGTGGCGATGGCTCTCTCGGCGGGCTGGCGGTGGCTCTCGGCGGTGGCGGCTCTCTCGGCGGTGGCGATGGCTCTCTCGGCGGCGGCGGCTCTCGAAGTAGACGGGAGTTTGTACCTTCAGACGTGTGAAATGGTTCTAAATGGGAACACTGTCTAGCCGGCGCACAGGGCAGCTGAATCAAGAGCACCTCCCTCAAACAGAGCAGCACCAATAGAATAATAGAAAAGCACAGATTTTGTGGGGGGTGTGGTGGGTCTGTAGATGGACTTCCCCCACGTAACCATGGAGACGCGGGGTTCCAACCATTTGAGCATTAAAAGTTCATCAGTACCCATATTATCCCTTATCTCAGCCAATCACGGCGAGCCATGGAGCATCCTGTATTTTTCCTTATAACTCAGTGCTTTCTCATTGGCTGAACTGGGCTCCTTTATGTAACACTGGAATTCATATCTCCAGATCCCAGACCAGTCTCATTGGCTGAACTGGGCTCCTTTATGTAACACTGGAATTCATATCTCCAGATCCCAGACCAGTCTCATTGGCTGAACTGGGCTCCTTTATGTAACACTGGAATTCATATCTCCAGATCCCAGACCAGTCTCATTGGCTGAACTGGGCTCCTTTATGTAACACTGGAATTCATATCTCCAGATCCCAGACCAGTCTCATTGGCTGAACTGGGCTCCTTTATGTAACACTGGAATTCATATCTCCAGATCCCAGACCAGTCTCATTGGCTGAACTGGGCTCCTGGAATTCATATCTCCAGATCCCAGACCAGTAAACTGGGCTCCTTTATGTAACACTGGAATTCATATCTCCAGAACCCAGACCAGTCTCATTGGCTGAACTGGGCTCCTTTATGTAACACTGGAATTCATATCTCCAGATCCCAGACCAGTCTCATTGGCTGAACTGGGCTCCATTGTGAAGTAGGAACCTGCATCAATATACTAATTTAACGGCTCTACTGTGAAGTAGGAACCTGCATCAATATACTAATTTAACGGCTCTACTGTGAAGTAGGAACCTGCATCAATATACTAATTTAACGGCTCTACTGTGAAGTAGGAACCTGCATCAATATACTAATTTAACGGCTCTACTGTGAAGTAGGAACCTGCATCAATTGCCGAACTTCCTGCAGTGGGTCACATATGAAACAGACCGTGGTGACCCGGTGTATCTGAACTGGAAAGAGAACCTCAACGTGTGATGTGTGACGTACAGCTTGTTGTTCCAGGAGTGGAGAGCAGTCTACGAGTGACCACCTGTAAACACATCCTAGAGAGACTACCAGAACCCAACTACATGGTGTTGAAGTACCTGCTCTGCTTCCTGAACATGGTAACAACACCGCACGGCAACACACACCAACATGACACAACACCGCACGGCAACACACACCAACATGACACAACACCGCACGGCAACACACACCAACATGACACAACACCGCAGGGCAACACACCAACATGACACAACAACACCGCACGACACCGCACCGCACAACACACCAACATGACACAACGCCGCACGGCAACACCCAACAGCAACACCGCACGGCAACACACACAACATGCACGGCAACACACCACGGCAACACACAACAACATGACACAACACCGCACGGCAACACACACAACATGACACAACACACCGCACGGCAACACACACGGCAACATGACACAACACACGCACGGCAACACACCGCACCGCACGGCAACACACCGCACCGCACGGCAACACACCGCACCGCACGGCAACACACCGCACCGCACGGCAACACACCGCACCGCACGGCAACACACCGCACCGCAACACACCGCACCATAGTGCACGGCAACACACCTGCACCTGCACGGATCAACACACACATCACATGAAACACCATTATCCTTCACGACAACACACCGTTCAACAGCACCATCTGTACGGCTCATGATCAGAACCACATCATTAAAACACCATTATCCTTCTATCATGTTCAACAGGCTGTACGGCTGATCTCCACAACACACCACAACTGATGTTCTGTCTCCACAACACACCACAACTGATGTTCTGTCTCCACAACACACCACAACTGATGTTCTGGCTCCACAACACACCACAGCTGATGTTCTGTCTCCACAACACACCACAACTGATGTTCTGGCTCCACAACACACCACGGCTGATGTTCTGTCTCCACAACACACCACAACTGATGTTCTGTCTCCACAACACAACACAACTGATGTTCTGGCTCCACAACACAACACAATCGTTCTTCATATAAAGACAGACTCTTGACACAATGTAATGTCCTTAAGATGAGACATCTCAAAGCCCACTGAATAAATATTGCTGAAAATGACAGTTTTGTTTTTGTCTGTTAAACCAAATGCACAGCTATATGAATGCCGTGTAGACATTTTAGAAAAGGCCTGACAACAAAAAACAGACCACTACAATAATAGTCCACTGTTGAGAGAAATCAAACCCACTTCCCCCTTTTTCTCCCATGTCAAATGCTGAGGTTTCAATGTAGAGAAAACCCCTCTCTCTCCGTTCACACTGACCTTTAACTAACCAACCTTAGCCAGAACTAACCCACAAGGCCTCAGACAGGACGGCTGGAGATGTGTCCCTAACAGCACCCTGGCCCCTATATAGTGCACTGCCTTTGACCAGGGCCCCATAGGGAATAGGGGAGCCATTTGGGATGAGGCTCAGACAGGACGGCTGGAGATGTGTCCCTAACAGCACCCTGCCCCCTATATAGTGCACTGCCTTTGACCAGGGCCCCATAGGGAATAGGGGAGCCATTTGGGATGAGGGCTTGCTCTGATCCAGATTGTAAGGACTCCCAGGGCTATGTATCTCCAGGAGACAGACTAATGCTGAGCTTCACTCTCTGAGACTTCACATTCACTTCCCACGCTGATGTTAATATAATGCTGCTTGTCTGGAACGTCGCAGGTTCATATGGTGACACAGTATTAGACTGTATCATCTAGTCTGTTTTGTTAGGATCAAATGTAAACACTTTCTCTCTCCCTCTTCCCCTCCCTCCTCCTCCTCCTCCTCCAGGTCTCTCAGCAGAGTATCATCAACAAGATGTCTCCCTCCAACCTGGCTTGTGTGTTTGGTGTCAATCTGTCCTGGCCTTCTCAGGGCTCTGTCTCTCTGACATCTCTAACACCGCTCAACATCTTCACTGAGATCCTTATAGAACATTACCATACAGTCTTCAGCTCCCGCTGCCCACAAGCAGAGGTACTGCCCTGATACCATCCCCGATACCACCTGATACCATCCCCGGTACCACCTGATACCAGCCCCGGTACCACCTGATACCAGCCCTGGTACCACCTGATACCAGCCCCGGTACCACCTGATACCAGCCCCGGTACCACCTGATACCAGCCCCGGTACCACCTGATACCAGCCCGGTACCACCTCGGGTACCACCTGATACCAGCCCGATACCACCTGATACCAGCCCGGTACCACCTGATACCAGCCCGGTACCACCTGATACCAGCCCGGTACCACCTGATACCAGCCCCGGTACCACCTGATACCAGCCCCGGTACCACCTGATACCAGCCCCGGTACCACCTGATACCAGCCCCGGTACCACCTGATACCAGCCCCTGGTACCACCTGATACCAGCCCCGGTACCACTGATACCAGCCCGGTACCACCTCCGGTACCACCTGATACCAGCCCCGATACCACCTGATACCAGCCCCGGTACCACCTGATACCAGCCCGGTACCACCTGATACCAGCCCCGGTACCACCTGATACCAGCCCCGGTACCACCTGATACCAGCCCGGTACCACCTGATACCAGCCCGGTACCACCTGATACCAGCCCCGGTACCACCTGATACCAGCCCCGATACCACCTGATACCAGCCCCGGTACCAGCCCGATACCACCTGATACCAGCCCGATACCAGCCCCGATACCAGCCCCGATACCAGCCCCGATACCACCTGATACCTTCCCCGGTACCAGCCCCGATACCACCCGGGTACCAGCCCCGATACCACCCGATACCAGCCCCGATACCAGCCCCGATACCAGCCCCGATACCACCTGATACCTTCCCCGGTACCAGCCCCGGTACCACCCGGTACCAGCCCCGGTACCTTCCCGATACTTGCCCCCCAGGTGCGGTACCACCTGATGCCAGCCCCGGTACCAGCTCCGATACCTTCCCCGTATCATCCCCGATACCAGCCGATACCAGCCCCGATACCAGCCTCGATACCAGCCCCGGTACCAGCTCTGATACCAGCCCCGGTACCAGCCCCGATACCAGCCCCGATACCATCCCCGGTACCAGCCCCGATACCATCCCCGGTACCAGCCCACCACCGTACGGACAGGCTCCACTGCACAGCCCAACACTCAACAAAACAGACACGCTGTGATTGTCTACTGGGATGACCTGTTTTTGAAGAATGTCCCCAACCACCTGTTGCTGCTGAAACAAGATGGCTCCCAGAATCTGTTCCTGTTCTTTCTCCTGTGACATAATCCAGGTTTTGGTACATAACTTACTGACTTCATTGTCCCCGTGGGGACATGTTGTTGCAGTGTCATGTACACATTTAAAGTTTAAATACAAAACAAAATTGACAATACAACTTTCTTAACAGTTACATACCAATAAAAACATGTTTTTAAAGACTAGCCTGCTGGCCTTACTGAGTCGATAGGAACATTAGCCTGCTGGCCTTACTGAGTCAATAGGAACATTAGCCTGCTGGCCTTACTGAGTCTATAGGAACATTAGCCTGCTGGCCTTACTGAGTCGATAGGAACATTAGCCTGCTGGCCTTACTGAGTGGATAGGAACATTAGCCTGCTGGTCTTACTGAGTCAATAGGAACATTAGCCTGCTGGTCTTACTGAGTCTATAGGAACATTAGCCTGCTGGTCTTACTGAGTCGATAGGAACATTAGCCTGCTGGTCTTACTGAGTCGATAGGAACATTAGCCTGCTGGTCTTACTGAGTCAATAGGAACATTAGCCTGCTGGTCTTACTGAGTCAATAGGAACATTAGCCTGCTGGCCTTACTGAGTGGATAGGAACATTAGCCTGCTGGTCTTACTGAGTCGATAGGAACATTAGCCTGCTGGTCTTACTGAGTCAATAGGAACATTAGCCTGCTGGCCTTACTGAGTGGATAGGAACATTAGCCTGCTGGTCTTACTGAGTCTATAGGAACATTAGCCTGCTGGTCTTACTGAGTCAATAGGAACATTAGCCTGCTGGTCTTACTGAGTCTATAGGAACATTAGCCTGCTGGTCTTACTGAGTCTATAGGAACATTAGCCTGCTGGTCTTACTGAGTCTATAGGAACATTAGCCTGCTGGTCTTACTGAGTCGATAGGAACATTAGCCTGCTGGTCTTACTGAGTCTATAGGAACATTAGCCTGCTGGCCTTACTGAGTCGATAGGAACATTAGCCTGCTGGTGGTGGTGATGGTGGGATGGGGGGGTATATGGTTCTTGAACACTTAAAGAGATTGTCAGCAGATTGTGGTTTTCCTGCTTGAGTTACATTTCAAAAAAGGAGAAATAGAATATTTAAAGAGGAGCTGAGTTGTAGAGGTCTATACTGCCCCCTACTGTAGTAACAGCAAATCAAATCAAATCAAATGTATTTATATAGCCCTTCGTACATCAGCTGATATCTCAAAGTGCTGTACAGAAACCCAGCCTAAAACCCCAAACAGCAAGCAATGCAGGTGTAGAAGCACGGTGGCTAGGAAAAACTCCCTAGAAAGGCCAAAACCTAGGAAGAAACCTAGAGAGGAACCAGGCTATGTGGGGTGGCCAGTCCTCTTCTGGCTGTGCCGGGTGGAGATTATAACAGAACATGGCCAAGATGTTCAAATGTTCATAAATGACCAGCATGGTCGAATAATAATAAGGCAGAACAGTTGAAACTGGATCAGAACGCACACTTAGATTCACACAGGACACTGAATAGGACAGGAGAGGTACTCCAGATATAACAAACTGACCCTAGCCCCCCGACACATAAACTACTGCAGCATAAATACTGGAGGCTGAGACAGGAGGGGTCAGGAGACACTGTGGCCCCATCCGAGGACACCCCCGGACAGAGCCAAACAGGAAGGATATTACCCCACCCACTTTGCCAAAGCACATACTATACTGCCCCCTACTGTAGTAACAGCAGAGGTCTATACTGCCCCCTACTGTAGGAACAGCAGAGGTCTATACTGCCCCCTACTGTAGTAACAGAGGTCTATACTCCCCCTACTGTAGTAACAGAGGTCTATACTCCCCCTACTGTAGTAACAGAGGTCTATACTGCCCCCTACTGTAGTAACAGCAGAGGTCTATACTGCCCCCTACTGTAGTAACAGCAGTGTCTATACTGCCCCCTACTGTAGTAACAGCAGATACTGCCCCCTACTGGTCTATACTGCCCCCTACTGTAGTAACAGCAGAGGTCTATACTGCCCCCTACTGTAGTAACAGCAGAGGTCTATACTGCCCCTACTGTAGTAACAGCAGAGGTCTATACTGCCCCCTACTGTAGTAACAGCAGAGGTCTATACTGCCAGGGTCCTGCTACTGTAGTAACAGCAGAGGTCTATACTGTAGTAACAGAGAGGTCCCAGCAGAGGTCTATACTGCCCCCTACTGTAGTAACAGCAGGTCTATACTGCCCCCTACTGTAGTAACAGCAGAGTCTATACTGCCCCCTACTGTAGTAACAGAGGTCTATACTGCCCCTGTAGTAACAGCAGAGGTCTATACTGTAGTAAACAGCAGAGGTCTATACTGCCCCCTACTGTAGTAACAGCAGAGGTCTATACTGCCCCCTACTGTAGTAACAGCAGAGGTCTATACTGCCCCTACTGTAGTAACAGCAGAGGTCTATACTGCCCCCTACTGTAGTAACAGCAGAGGTCTATACTGCCCCCTACTGTAGTAACAGTCTAACTGCCCCCTACTGTAGTAACAGCAGAGGTCTATACTGCCCCCTACTGTAGTAACAGCAGAGGTCTATACTGCCCCCTACTGTAGTAACAGCAGGGTCTATACTGCCCCCTACTGTAGTAACAGCAGAGGTCTATACTGCCCCCTACTGTAGTAACAGCAGAGGTCTATACTGCCCCCTACTGTAGTAACAGAGGTCTAGAGGTCTATACTGCCCCTACTGTAGTAACAGCAGAGGTCTATACTGCCCCCTACTGTAGTACTGACAGGAGAGTCTATACTGCCCCTACTGTAGTAACAGCAGACAGAGGTCTATACTGCCCCTACTGTAGTAACAGAGGTCTATACTGCCCCCTACTGTAGTAACAGAGAGGTCTATACTGCCCCCAGGTGTAGAGGTCTACTGTAGTAAACAGCAGAGGTCTATACTGCCCCTACTGTAGTAACAGCAGAGGTCTATACTGCCCCTACTGTAGTAACAGCAGAGGTCTATACTGCCCCCTACTGTAGTAACAGCAGAGGTCTATACTGCCCCCTACTGTAGTAACAGCAGAGGTCTATACTGCCCCTACTGTAGTAACAGCAGAGGTCTATACTGCCCCCTACTGTAGTAACAGCAGAGGTCTATACTGCCCCCTACTGTAGTAACAGCAGAGGTCTATACTGCCCCCTACTGTAGTAGTAACAGCAGAGGTCTATACTGCCCCCTACTGTAGTAACAGCAGAGGTCTATACTGCCCCTACTGTAGTAACAGCAGAGGTCTATACTGCCCCCTACTGTAGTAACAGCAGAGGTCTATACTGCCCCCTACTGTAGTAACAGCAGAGGTCTATACTGCCCCCCCCTACTGTAGTAACAGCAGAGGTCTATACTGCCCCCTACTGTAGTAACAGCAGAGGTCTATACTGCCCCCTACTGTAGTAACAGCAGAGGTCTATACTGCCCCCTACTGTAGTAACAGCAGAGGTCTATACTGCCCCCTGTAGTAACAGCAGAGGTACTGTAGTAAACAGCAGAGGTCTATACTGCCCCCTACTGTAGGAACAGCAGAGGTCTATACTGCCCCCTACTGTAGGAACAGCAGAGGTCTATACTGCCCCCTACTGTAGTAACAGCAGAGGTCTATACTGCCCCCTACTGTAGTAACAGCAGAGGTCTATACTGCCCCCTACTGTAGTAACAGCAGAGGTCTATACTGCCCCCTACTGTAGTAACAGCAGAGGTCTATACTGCCCCCTACTGTAGTAACAGAGGTCTATACTGCCCCCTACTGTAGTAACAGCAGAGGTCTATACTGCCCCCTACTGTAGTAACAGCAGAGGTCTATACTGCCCCCTACTGTAGTAACAGCAGAGGTCTATACTGCCCCCTACTGTAGTAACAGCAGAGGTCTATACTGCCCCCTACTGTAGGAACAGCAGAGGTCTATACTGCCCCCTACTGTAGGAACAGCAGAGGTGTAGGTGCCCTGATAAATTATAGCACTCCCTTATCCCAGCACACGGACGAAGGATGTTTTCTAATATTGAATTGTACCCTACGTGGTGAAAAATACACCTTGACTTCATTACATATCACACCAGGGGCAGATCTGGGGGATTTAGCTAGAATTCAAGCAATATTAGATGAAATCCAGACAGGAAGTAGTATTTTAGCAGGTGAGCCACATCATGCATTAGATGAAATCCAGACAGGAAGTAGTATTTCAGCAGGTGAGCCACATCATACATTAGACGAAATCCAAACAGGAAGTAGTATTTCTGCAGGTGAGCTACATCATACATTCGATGAAATCCAGACAGGAAGTAGTATTTCAGCAGGTGAGCTGCATCATACATTAGATGAAATCCAGACAGGAAGTAGTATTTCAGCAGGTGAGCTACATCTAGAGTCTACTGTAGATCTCCATGTGTCCTAGGGTCTACTGTAGATCTCCATGTGTCCTAGGGTCTACTGTAGGTCTCCATGTGTCCTAGGGTCTACAGTAGATCTCCATGTGTCCTAGGGTCTACTGTAGATCTCCATGTGTCCTAGGGTCTACTGTAGGTCTCCATGTGTCCTAGGGTCTACAGTAGATCTCCATGTGTCCTAGGGTCTACAGTAGATCTCCATGTGTCCTAGAGTCTACTGTAGGTCTCTGTGTCCATGAGTCCTACAGTCTACAGTAGATCTCCATGTGTCCTAGGGTCTACAGTAGATCTCCATGTGTCCTAGGGTCTACAGTAGATCTCCATGTGTCCTATGGTCTACAGTAGATCTCCATGTGTCCTAGGGTCTACAGTAGATCTCCATGTGTCCTAGGGTCTACTGTTGGTCTCCATGTGTCCTAGGGTCTACTGTAGGTCTCCATGTGTCCTAGGGTCTACTGTAGATCTCCATGTGTCCTAGGGTCTACTGTAGGTCTCCATGTGTCCTAGGGTCTACTGTAGGTCTCCATGTGTCCTAGGGTCTACTGTAGATCTCCATGTGTCCTAGGTCTACTGTAGATCTCCATGTGTCCTAGGGTCTACTGTAGATCTCCATGTGTCCTACAGTCTACTGTAGATCTCCATGTGTCCTAGGGTCTACTGTAGATCTCCATGTGTCCTAGGTCTACTGTAGATCTCCATGTGTCCTAGGTCTACTGTAGATCTCCATGTGTCCTAGGGTCTACTGTAGATCTCCATGTGTCCTAGGGTCTACTGTAGATCTGTGTCCTAGGGTCTACCTCCATGTGTCCTAGGTCTACTGTAGGTCTCCATGTGTCCTAGGGTCTACTGTAGATCTCCATGTGTCCTAGGGTCTACTGTAGATCTCCATGTGTCCTAGGTCTACTGTAGATCTCCATGTGTCCTAGGGTCTACTGTAGGTCTCCATGTGTCCTAGGGTCTACTGTAGATCTCCATGTGTCCTAGGGTCTACTGTAGATCTCCATGTGTCCTAGGGTCTACTGTAGATCTCCATGTGTCCTAGGGTCTACTGTAGATCTCCATGTGTCCTAGGGTCTACTGTAGATCTCCATGTGTCCTAGGGTCTACTGTAGATCTCCATGTGTCCTAGGGTCTACTGTAGATCTCCATGTGTCCTAGGGTCTACTGTAGATCTCCATGTGTCCTAGGGTCTACTGTAGATCTCCATGTGTCCTAGGGTCTACTGTAGGTCTCCATGTGTCCTAGGGTCTACTGTAGATCTCCATGTGTCCTAGGGTCTACTGTAGATCTCCATGTGTCCTAGGGTCTACTGTAGATCTCCATGTGTCCTAGGGTCTACTGTAGATCTCCATGTGTCCTAGGGTCTACTGTAGATCTCCATGTGTCCTAGGGTCTACTGTAGATCTCCATGTGTCCTAGTCTACTGTAGATCTCCATGTGTCCTAGGGTCTACTGTAGATCTCCATGTGTCCTAGGGTCTACTGTAGGTCTCCATGTGTCCTAGGGTCTACTGTAGGTCTCCATGTGTCCTAGGGTCTACTGTAGATCTCCATGTGTCCTAGGGTCTACTGTAGGTCTCCATGTGTCCTAGGGTCTACTGTAGGTCTCCATGTGTCCTAGGGTCTACTGTAGGTCTCCATGTGTCCTAGGGTCTACTGTAGGTCTCCATGTGTCCTAGGGTCTACTGTAGATCTCCATGTGTCCTAGGGTCTACTGTAGATCTCCATGTGTCCTACAGTCTACTGTAGGTCTCCATGTCTCCTAGAGTCTACTGTAGGTCTCCATGTGTCCTAGGGTCTACTGTAGGTCTCCATGTGTCCTAGGGTCTACTGTAGATCTCCATGTGTCCTAGGGTCTACTGTAGATCTCCATGTGTCCTAGGGTCTACTGTAGATCTCCATGTGTCCTACAGTCTACTGTAGGTCTCCATGTGTCCTAGGGTCTACTGTAGATCTCCATGTGTCCTAGGGTCTACTGTAGATCTCCATGTGTCCTAGGGTCTACTGTAGATCTCCATGTGTCCTAGGGTCTACTGTAGATCTCCATGTGTCCTAGGGTCTACTGTAGGTCTCCATGTGTCCTAGGGTCTACTGTAGATCTCCATGTGTCCTAGGGTCTACTGTAGATCTCCATGTGTCCTACAGTCTACTGTAGATCTCCATGTGTCCTACAGTCTACTGTAGATCTCCATGTGTCCTAGAGTCTACTGTAGATCTCCATGTGTCCTAGGGTCTACTGTAGGTCTCCATGTGTCCTAGGGTCTACTGTAGATCTCCATGTGTCCTAGGGTCTACTGTAGATCTCCATGTGTCCTAGGGTCTACTGTAGGTCTCCATGTGTCCTAGGGTCTACTGTAGATCTCCATGTGTCCTAGGGTCTACTGTAGATCTCCATGTGTCCTACAGTCTACTGTAGATCTCCATGTGTCCTAGGGTCTACAGTAGGTCTCCATGTGTCCTAGAGTCTACTGTAGATCTCCATGTGTCCTAGGGTCTACTGTAGATCTCCATGTGTCCTAGGGTCTACTGTAGATCTCCATGTGTCCTAGGGTCTACTGTAGATCTCCATGTGTCCTAGGGTCTACTGTAGATCTCCATGTGTCCTAGGGTCTACTGTAGATCTCCATGTGTCCTAGGGTCTACTGTAGATCTCCATGTGTCCTAGGGTCTACTGTAGATCTCCATGTGTCCTAGGGTCTACTGTAGGTCTCCATGTGTCCTAGGGTCTACTGTAGATCTCCATGTGTCCTAGGGTCTACTGTAGATCTCCATGTGTCCTACAGTCTACTGTAGATCTCCATGTGTCCTACAGTCTACTGTAGGTCTCCATGTGTCCTAGGGTCTACTGTAGATCTCCATGTGTCCTAGGTCTACTGTAGATCTCCATGTGTCCTAGGGTCTACTGTAGATCTCCATGTGTCCTACAGTCTACTGTAGATCTCCATGTGTCCTAGGGTCTACTGTAGGTCTCCATGTGTCCTAGGGTCTACTGTAGATCTCCATGTGTCCTAGGGTCTACTGTAGATCTCCATGTGTCCTACAGTCTACTGTAGATCTCCATGTGTCCTACAGTCTACTGTAGATCTCCATGTGTCCTAGGGTCTACTGTAGATCTCCATGTGTCCTAGGGTCTACTGTAGATCTCCATGTGTCCTAGAGTCTACTGTAGATCTCCATGTGTCCTAGGGTCTACTGTAGGTCTCCATGTGTCCTAGGTCTACTGTAGATCTCCATGTGTCCTAGGGTCTACTGTAGATCTCCATGTGTCCTAGGGTCTACTGTAGGTCTCCATGTGTCCTAGGGTCTACTGTAGATCTCCATGTGTCCTAGGGTCTACTGTAGATCTCCATGTGTCCTACAGTCTACTGTAGATCTCCATGTGTCCTAGAGTCTACTGTAGGTCTCCATGTGTCCTAGGGTCTACTGTAGGTCTCCATGTGTCCTAGGGTCTACTGTAGATCTCCATGTGTCCTAGGGTCTACTGTAGATCTCCATGTGTCCTACAGTCTACTGTAGATCTCCATGTGTCCTAGAGTCTACTGTAGATCTCCATGTGTCCTACAGTCTACTGTAGATCTCCATGTGTCCTAGGGTCTACTGTAGGTCTCCATGTGTCCTAGGGTCTACTGTAGATCTCCATGTGTCCTAGGGTCTACTGTAGATCTCCATGTGTCCTAGGGTCTACTGTAGATCTCCATGTGTCCTACAGTCTACTGTAGATCTCCATGTGTCCTAGGGTCTACTGTAGATCTCCATGTGTCCTAGGGTCTACTGTAGATCTCCATGTGTCCTAGGGTCTACTGTAGATCTCCATGTGTCCTACAGTCTACTGTAGATCTCCATGTGTCCTAGGGTCTACTGTAGGTCTCCATGTGTCCTAGGGTCTACTGTAGATCTCCATGTGTCCTAGGGTCTACTGTAGATCTCCATGTGTCCTACAGTCTACTGTAGATCTCCATGTGTCCTAGGGTCTACTGTAGGTCTCCATGTGTCCTAGGGTCTACTGTAGATCTCCATGTGTCCTACAGTCTACTGTAGGTCTCCATGTGTCCTAGAGTCTACTGTAGGTCTCCATGTGTCCTAGGGTCTACTGTAGGTCTCCATGTGTCCTAGGGTCTACTGTAGATCTCCATGTGTCCTACAGTCTACTGTAGATCTCCATGTGTCCTACAGTCTACTGTAGATCTCCATGTGTCCTAGGGTCTACTGTAGATCTCCATGTGTCCTAGGGTCTACTGTAGATCTCCATGTGTCCTAGGGTCTACTGTAGATCTCCATGTGTCCTACAGTCTACTGTAGATCTCCATGTGTCCTAGGGTCTACTGTAGATCTCCATGTGTCCTACAGTCTACTGTAGATCTCCATGTGTCCTACAGTCTACTGTAGATCTCCATGTGTCCTAGGGTCTACTGTAGGTCTCCATGTGTCCTAGGGTCTACTGTAGATCTCCATGTGTCCTAGGGTCTACTGTAGATCTCCATGTGTCCTAGGGTCTACTGTAGATCTCCATGTGTCCTAGGGTCTACTGTAGATCTCCATGTGTCCTAGGGTCTACTGTAGATCTCCATGTGTCCTAGGGTCTACTGTAGATCTCCATGTGTCCTACAGTCTACTGTAGATCTCCATGTGTCCTAGGGTCTACTGTAGGTCTCCATGTGTCCTAGGGTCTACTGTAGGTCTCCATGTGTCCTAGGGTCTACTGTAGGTCTCCATGTGTCCTAGGGTCTACTGTAGGTCTCCATGTGTCCTAGAGTCTACTGTAGGTCTCCATGTGTCCTAGGGTCTACTGTAGATCTCCATGTGTCCTAGGGTCTACTGTAGATCTCCATGTGTCCTACAGTCTACTGTAGATCTCCATGTGTCCTAGGGTCTACTGTAGATCTCCATGTGTCCTACAGTCTACTGTAGGACAAAGCTTAGTTAATTCTTTGTTAAGTAGGTCTGCGTATTTGTAAACATTTGAGTTAAATCTATAATCTACATCCCAAGGATATAAATAAAATATAAATTAAATATAAATTAAATATAAATATAAATCATATATAAATAAAATATAAATATAAATCAAATATAAATAAAATATAAATATAAATATAATATAAATAAAATATAAATATAAATAAAATATAAATATAAATAAAATATAAATATAAATCAGATATAAATAAAATATAAATTAAATTAAATATAAATATAAATAAATATAAATAAATATAAATATAAATATAAATATAAATATAAATATAAATATAAATATAAATATAAATATAAATATAAATATAAATATAAATATAAATATAAATATAAATATAAATATAAATATAAATATATAAATATAAATATAAATATAAATATAAATATAAATATAAATATAAATATAAATCAAATATAAATTAAATATAAATCAAATATAAATATAAATATAAATATAAATATAAATCAAATATAAATATAAATATAAATATAAATATAAATCAAATATAAATATAAATATAAATATAAATATAAATATAAATATAAATAAAATAAAATATAAATATAAATATAAATATAAATCAAATATAAATATAAATATAAATATAAATTAAATATAAATATAAATTAAATATAAATATAAATATAAATATAAATATAAATATAAATATAAATATAAATATAAATATAAATATAATATAAATATAAATATAAATATAAATATAATATAAATATAAATATAAATATAAATATAAATATAAATATAAATATAAATATAAATATAAATAAAAAATAAAATATAAATATAAATCATATAAATATAAATATAAATATAAATATAAATATAAATATAAATAAATATAAATAAATATAAATATAAATATAAATATAAATATAAATATAAATATAAATATAAATAAATATAAATCAAATATAAATATAAATCAAATATAAATATAAATTAAATATAAATATAAATATAAATATAAATATAAATATAAATATAAATATAAATATAAATATAAATATAAATATAAATATAAATATAAATATAAATCAAATATAAATATAAATCAAATATAAATATAAATCAAATATAAATATAAATCAAATATAAATATAAATCAAATATAAATATAAATCAAATATAAATATAAATATAAATATAAATATAAATCAAATATAAATATAAATCAAATATAAATATAAATATAAATATAAATATAAATATAAATATAAATATAAATATAAATATAAATTAAATATAAATCAAATATAAATATAAATATAAATATAAATCAAATATAAATATAAATCAAATATAAATATAAATCAAATATAAATATAAATTAAATATAAATATAAATAAATATAAATATAAATATAAATATAAATATAAATATAAATTAAATATAAATCAAATATAAATATAAATCAAATATAAATATAAATCAAATATAAATATAAATCAAATATAAATATAAATCAAATATAAATATAAATCAAATATAAATATAAATTAAATATAAATATAAATTAAATATAAATATAAATAAATATAAATAAATATAAATATAAATTAAATATAAATAAATATAAATATAAATAAATATAAAATATAAATATAAATATAAATATAAATATAAATATAAATATAAATATAAATTAAATATAAATCAAATATAAATATAAATATAAATTAAATATAAATATAAATAAATATAAATAAATATAAATATAATATAAATATAAATTAAATATAAATATAAATCAAATAAAAATATAAATCAAATATAAATCAAATATAAATAAATATAAATCAAATATAAATCAAATATAAATATAAATCAAATATAAATATAAATTAAATATAAATCAAATATAAATATAAATTAAATATAAATCAAATATAAATATAAATCAAATATAAATAAATATAAATAAAATATAAATATAAATTAAATATAAATATAAATATAAATATAAATATAAATATAAATATAAATATAAATCAAATATAAATATAAATCAAATATAAATATAAATTAAATATAAATCAAATATAAATATAAATTAAATATAAATATAAATTAAATGTACGTGCATCTGTATTATTTAAATAATGAGCTTCAAGAATATAGATGTTTTACACACACACACACACACACACACACACACCTAATCATAATTTACACTTCTGCTACCAGTGTTTTACCATCACACACACACACACACACACACACACACACGTCAAAGGATCAAGTTTCCACCCAGTGTTTTGTTCTTGAATTTTATTTATTTAATGATTCCATTTTTCATAAGAACTTGGTAGAAAACAAAGTGAGACTACTCTTTAACCATTTACCAATGTCCATCAATCAACTTTAAATCACCGTCAAGATACAACTACATTGGCAATAGACAAATGCTTCCCTGTACACACTATCCACTGAACAGCCCCCTTGTCATCAATGCCAATGGGAGAAAAAAAAAACCACTACTTTATTAACAGCCAAACGACATTTCCATGTAAAAAAAAAAAAAGTGTAGTCGTCTCTCCTGTTTTTACCCTCTCCGTCCTCCTCGTGGCAAAACAACACATTGAACATTGCAAGCTCATTACTATGCATAATTGGCAAACAATATATTTAAAAAACAGTCCCAATGTTTATTTTCTTATTTTTTTTTGTTCATCGTTGATATAAAGAATATAAAATAATAATAAAAAGATGTATGTTTTTATCATTTGTTCAAAGGTTGTGTCTGAGTGTATTAAAATAGATTTGTATTGAAACACTGCACAGTTTCTCCCGGAGGATTCTGGGTGATGTAGTCTGGGATACCTCTGGATGGGGATAATGGATGAAGGGCACACTGTGGAGGTGGTAGAAGCTGCTTCACTAAAAACCTCTGATCTGGAGTCAGGTTATGTATTCTGTATTCTCCTAATGTTAAAGTGAGCCTGATCCTAGATCTGTGGGGTTGAACTTGATGCAACGTGATATGGCACCAGTCTTTCCCTCTCTTGGGGATTTGATTCCCATCAGAATGGTAGACCGTATGCTGTGCAGATGCTCATCTCTGTCACGGTCTGGCGTGATATTCCATGTTGGAAGAGGCAGAGCTCATGATATGTATTGAATGTTGGACAAGACTAAGGAATGGTAAAGCCCTATTAGAAAGAAAGAGTCGGACGGACGGACGGACGGACGGATCAGTAGATAGACAGATAGATAGATAGATCAGTAGACAGACAGACGGATCAGTAGATAGATAGATAGATAGATAGATAGATCAGTAGACAGACAGACAGATCAGTAGATAGACAGATAGATAGATAGATAGATCAGTAGACAGACAGACAGATCAGTAGATAGACAGATAGATAGATAGATAGATAGATAGATAGATCAGTAGACAGACAGACGGATCAGTAGATAGACAGATAGATAGATAGATCAGTAGACAGACAGACAGATCAGTAGATAGGATGTCCTCAGTATGTTTTTAGTTGATATGGATGTCCTCAGTGTGTTTTGAGGCTTGGGATGTCCTCAGTGTGTTTTGATGACAGTTGGATCAGTCCTCTCTATAGTCCTAGCGCTGTCAACAACTCCTGCCCAAAGTGTTCTACACTACATCATAGATTCCGGTCTCTTAAATAAAATAAAATAATAATCTCCAAAAAACAAGTCTTTTATTCGATATGTATTGGTGGTCTCTTCTAATTATTGCATTTACCTTCTCATTTGATCAGTTTGGTTCCAACACAAATACAGATTATAATATGTTGTCCTCTCTTTAGAGTGATATATTTTCTCTTGATTCCCATTGTTTGTTTTTGTTCCTCAGTGTGTCATTTTAGAATAGAGGGATCCCACAACACAGCATTGATTTGATCATCAGGAACACCTTTACACCTTTAGGACCCCCCCCCGTGATGAAGTCTAACTAGAGATCAACACTGAGCTGTTGCAGAGTGATATGACAGTCCTCTTCCCCCATTCACTGGTGTTTGATTGTTTATTAAATTATAGAATAAAGAAACCCTGGTTGGATTCTAGTTGTTCTCGAGGCAGTGTTCATTTTGTACCTTCTAGCAGACTAGAAAACAGTTCATTTGTACCTATCTAACAGACTAGAAACAGAACAATAGAAACAGTTGAAATCAGCAGGCTCTTCAAATGTCAAGTCATCATAACGAACATCATTTAGAGTTTTAAAAAAACAAATAGTGTGAAAACAACAAAATATACTTTTTAAATATACAAAACCAGGCAGGGATAAAAAAAGCATGCCAGACATATTTGATACGTACACAGGATTTCCCAGTACTAAATGTAATGTTTTTTTGGCATATTTTCTATAGTGGTGAAAAGAAAAGGATTCAAATGGTTTGTATCACACAACTACAGGATGGTTCAAAATGGCCGCTTCTGAGTTGTTGTTGTTGTGAATCCAGTAACAGTAACATGGAGAAGGACCTGGGATAATTATACAACCTATATACAACGATAGATCCCTTCCATCAATACTCCTCAATACTCAAACTAAGTCATCGACAGCATGAAAATACTCAACTCTCCTCTAGAAAGACTAAATTCTGTAGTCGTCTATACATCATTTTTTTCCTCTTTAAACTATACTAATACTGAGAGAGAAAAAAAAGTGATTCTCTTGTTTTTTGTTTTTTGAAGGCTTGTATGTTTTTTTTTCCGTACATACACAATGAAAACTTCTCTTCTTCCTGGGCCTTTTCCCACCTGATAATTATGGCAAAATGTTGTTCACAGAGACTCTGATTTATAGCAGTGCTTTGAGGTACCCTAATACACTCTGTCTGTAGTTGACAACCATACAGTCTGGAACACAGTGAAGATTCAGATTCTGTTCCTAGCGTTCAACCAGCAGGTACCCTAATACACTTTGTTCCCTCTTCTTCATATCCATTAACTACGCTAGTGAAGTCTCTCTCTCTCTCTCTCTCTCTCTCCCATCCTCTCTCTCTCTCTCTATTTCTCTCTCTCTCTCTCTCTCTCTCTCTCTCTGTCTCTCTCTCTCTCTCTCTGTGTCTCTCTCTCTGTCTCTCTCTCTGTCTCTCTCTCTGTCTCTCTCTCTGTCTCTCTCTCTCTCTCTCTGTCTCTCTGTCTCTCTCTCTCTCTGTCTCTCTCTCTCTCTCTCTCTCTCTGTCTCTCTCTCTCTCTCTGTGTCTCTCTCTCTCTCTCTCTCTCTCTCTCTCTGTCTCTCTCTCTCTCTCTGTCTCTCTCTCTCTCTCTGTGTCTCTCTCTCTCTCTGTGTCTCTCTCTCTCTCTCTCTCTGTGTCTCTCTCTCTCTCTCTCTCTCTGTGTCTCTCTCTCTCTCTGTGTCTCTCTCTCTCTCTCTCTCTCTCTCTCTCTCTGTGTCTCTCTCTATATGCAGAACAAATATTATACCAGTTTAGAAAATAACAAAAAATCTAAAATATTTTTCAGCCACACAGAAAATACCTATTTAATTTGCAGCACTGTGATCTATCTATCTTTACAGTCCGGATAAATACATTAAGGCCAATAATTACAATAATAAATACCAAAGAAACTATAAATAAAATAAATCTCGTAAGCACTGTAGGTGTTGGGTTTAAAAAATACTTATCATGAAATGTAGTGAAAAGGAAGATGTGTTTTTTTTTGTGTTTCTCGTTCATCCCCCTCCAGCTCTTCAACCGTACGGTTCACTAATATTCAATGGTTTCAATGGAGTCTCTGACTTCTTCTTCAAAAAAAACCCCGCTGTCTTCAATGTCTCTGTGACAGGTGGCCACGTGGCATGGGATACTTCGCCCAAATGGCACCCTAGTCCCAAATGGCACCCTATTCCATATACAGTGCACTACTTTAGACCAGACCAGTGTACACTACTTTAGACACTACTTTAGACCAGAGCCCTATTCCCTATATATTCCTATATAGTGCACTACTTTAGACCAGAGCCCTATTCCCTATATAGTGCACTACTTTAGACCAGAGCCCTATTCCCTATATAGTGCACTACTTTAGACCAGAGCCCTATTCCCTATATAGTGCACTACTTTAGACCAGAGCCCTATTCCCTATTTAGTGCACTACTTTAGACCAGAGCCCTATTCCTATGTCACTACTTTAGACCATGCCCTATTTTAAACTTCCCCTATGGGTCTGTTTATTTAAAGAGTTCTACACTACTTTAGGGAATAGAGTGTCACTTTGACCAGAGCCCTATTCCTATATAGTGACTACTTTGGACCCCCTATTCCCTATATAGTACTACTAGACCAGAGCTCTCAGACATTGACCAGAGCCTATTCTCTAGACTGTGCATGACCAGAGCCCTATTCCTATAGTAGTGCATACTTTAGACCAGGGCCCATTCTGTGTGTGTGGCGGCACCAGAGGGTTTGATCCAGTTCTACACTAGGGAGAGCAGGGACCTTGGACTCCGGTGGTGGTAGCTCAGACTTGCCCTGAGCTGGCTCATGGCATAACCTGGATCATCTGGTCTCTTTGGATCAGACGAGCTGTCATCAGAGCCTTGAGACGCTCCAGGGAGGACTGGGTGTCCCTCTGTTGACCAATCAGACGCTCCCGCACGCCCATCACCTTCTGCTGGGACAGAGACACAGGAACATAAACATGTGTAAGTACTGACGAAGACATCTGGCTAGTTAGTTAGCAGTCTGCTTCACTGTTGAGCTCCATCTGGCTAGTTAGTTAGCAGTCTGCTTCACTGTTGAGCTCCATCTGGCTAGTTAGTTAGCACTCTGCTTCACTGTTGAGCTCCATCTGACTAGTTAGTTAGCAGTCTGCCTAACTGTTGAGCTCCATCTGGCTAGTTAGTTAGCAGTCTGCTTCACTGTTGAGCTCCATCTGGCTAGTTAGTAGCAGTATGCTTCACTTTTGAGCTCCATCTGGCTAGTTAGTAGCAATATGCTTCACTGTTGAGCTCCATCTGACTAGTTAGTTAGCAATATGCTTCACTGTTGAGCTCCATCTGGCTAGTTAGTTAGCAGTCTGCTTCACTGTTGAGCTCCATCTGGCTAGTTAGTAGCAGTCTGCTTCACTGTTGATCTCCATCTGGCTAGTTAGTTAGCAGTCTGCTTCACTGTTGAGCTCCATCTGACTAGTTAGTTAGCAGTCTGCTTCACTGTTGAGCTCCATCTGGCTAGTTAGTTAGCAGTCTGCTTCACTGTTGAGCTCCATCTGACTAGTTAGTAAGCAGTCTGCTTCACTGTTGAGCTCCATCTGGCTAGTTAGTAAGCAGTCTGCTTCACTGTTGAGCTCCATCTGGCTAGTTAGTTAGCAGTCTGCTTCACTGTTGAGCTCCATCTGGCTAGTTAGTAAGCAGTCTGCTTCACTGTTGAGCTCCATCTGGCTAGTTAGTTAGCAGTCCGCTTCACTGTTGAGCTCCATCTGACTAGTTAGTTAGCAGTCTGCTTCACTGTTGAGCTCCATCTGGCTAGTTAGTAGCAGTCTGCTTCACTGTTGAGCTCCATCTGACTAGTTAGTTAGCAGTCTGCTTCACTGTTGAGCTCCATCTGGCTAGTTAGTTAGCAGTCTGCTTCACTGTTGAGCTCCATCTGGCTAGTTAGTTAGCAGTCTGCTTCACTGTTGAGCTCCATCTGACTAGTTAGTTAGCAGTCTGCTTCACTGTTGAGCTCCATCTGACTAGTTAGTTAGCAGTCTGCTTCACTGTTGAGCTCCATCTGGCTAGTTAGTAGCAGTCTGCTTCACTGTTGAGCTCCATCTGACTAGTTAGTAGCAGTCTGCTTCACTGTTGAGCTCCATCTGACTAGTTAGTTAGCAGTCTGCTTCACTGTTGAGCTCCATCTGACTAGTTAGTAGCAGTCTGCTTCACTGTTGAGCTCCATCTGACTAGTTAGTAGCAGTCTGCTTCACTGTTGAGCTCCTGATCTCAATGGAAATGTACAGTGTTGTGAGTGTGTCAGGGGTCAGAGGTCATACTGCGAGGGACTTGTTGGTCTTGCTGTACTGTGTTGTGAGTGGGTCAGATGTCATACTGTGAGGGACTTGTTGGTCCTGCTGTACTGTGTTGTGAGTGTGTCAGGGGTCAGGGGTCATATTATGAGGGACTTGTTGGTCCTGCTATACAGTGTTGTGAGTGTTTCAGGGGTCAGAGGTCATACCGTGAGGTACTTGCTGAGCTTCTGGTCCTGCTGTACTGTGTTGTGAGTGTTTCAGGGGTCAGAGGTCATACCGTGAGTGACTTGCTGAGATTCTGGTCCTGTGTTGTCAGAGGTCATACCGTGAGGGACTTGCTGAGCTTCTGGTCCTGTGTTGTGAGTGTTTCAGGGGTCAGAGGTCATACCGTGAGGGACTTGCTGAGCTTCTGGTCCTGTGTTGTGAGTGTGTCAGGGGTCAGAGGTCATACCGTGAGGGACTTGCTGAGTTGCTGGTCCTGCTGTGTTGTGAGTGTGTCAGGGGTCAGAGGTCATACCGTGAGGGACGTGCTGAGTTGCTGGTCCTGTTCCTCCAGGTGAGCACACTCCTTCTTCAGCTCTACATTCCTCCTGAGCAGACTCCTCTTCTCCCCCTCTCTCACTAAACACACAACACACCTAGTATTAACACAGCATAACACACACACACCTAGTATTAACACAGCATAACACACACACACCTAGCATTAACACAGCATAACACACACACACCTAGCATTAACACAGCATAACCACTGACTCCACTGCTAGCACTTAACACAGCATAACACACACCTAGTATTAACACAGCATAACACACACACCTAGCATTAACACAGTATAACACACACACCTAGTATTAACACAGCATAACACACACACCTAGCATTAACACAGCATAACACACACACACCTAGCATTAACACAGCATAACACACACACCTAGCATTAACACAGCATAACACACACACCTAGCATTAACACAGCATAACACACACACCTAGCATTAACACAGCATAACACACACCTAGCATTAACACAGCATAACACACACCCTAGCATTAACACAGCATAACACACACACCTAGCATTAACACAGCATAACACACACCTAGCATTAACACAGCATAACACACACACCCTAGCATTAACACAGCATAACACACACACCACCTAGCATTAACACAGCATAACACACACACACCTAGCATTAACACAGCATAACACACACACCTAGCATTAACACAGCATAACACACACACACCTAGCATTAACACAGCATAACACACACACACCTAGCATTAACACAGCATAACACACACACCCTAGCATTAACACAGCATAACACACACACACCTAGTATTAACACAGCATAGCATTAACACAGCATAACACACACACACCTAGTATTAACACAGCATAACACACACCTAGCATTAACACAGCATAACACACACACTAGCATTAACACAGCATAACACACACACTAGCATTAACACAGCATAACACACACCTAGCATTAACACAGCATAACACACACCTAGCATTAACACAGCATAACACACACACCTAGCATTAACACAGCATAACACACACACCTAGTATTAACACAGCATAACACACACCTAGCATTAACACAGCATAACACACACCTAGCATTAACACAGCATAACACACACACCTAGCATTAACACAGCATAACACACATACACCTAGTATTAACACAGCATAACACACACAACCTAGCATTAACACAGCATAACACACACCTAGCATTAACACAGCATAACACACACCTAGCATTAACACAGCATAACACACACCTAGCATTAACACAGCATAACACACACACTGCAAGTAAAGGTGTCTCACCGGTCTTGTGTGTCACATAGGACTGGACAAAGTTCTGTGGCCACGACATGTTCTCTTTGTTCAGAACCTTCAGGAGGAAGGAAAATGGAGGACGATACAAGGTTATAAAATGGAGGACGATACAAGATTATAAAATGGAGGACGATACAAGGTTATAAAATGGAGGACGATATAAGGTTATAAAATGGAGGACGATACAAGGTTATAAAATGGAGGACGATACAAGGTTATAAAATGGAGGACGATAAAAGGTTATAAAATGGAGGACGATACAAGGTTATAAAATGGAGGATAAAATGGAGGACGATACAAGGTTATAAAATGGAGGACGATACAAGGTTATAAAATGGAGGACGATACAAGGTTATAAAATGGAGGACGATACAAGGTTATAAAATGGAGGACGATACAAGGTTATAAAATGGAGGACGATACAAGGTTATAAAATGGAGGACGATACAAGGTTATAAAATGGAGGACGATACAAGGTTATAAAATGGAGGACGATACAAGGTTATAAAATGGAGGACGATACAAGGTTATAAAATGGAGGACGATACAAGGTTATAAAATGGAGGACGATACAAGGTTATAAAATGGAGGACGATACAAGGTTATAAAATGGAGGACGATACAAGGTTATAAAATGGAGGACGATACAAGGTTATAAAATGGAGGACGATACAAGGTTATAAAATGGAGGACGATACAAGGTTATAAAATGGAGGACGATACAAGGTTATAAAATGGAGGACGATACAAGGTTATAAAATGGAGGACGGTTATAAAATGGAGGACAAGGTTATAAAATGGAGGACGATACAAGGTTATAAAATGGAGGACGATACAAGGTTATAAAATGGAGGACGATACAAGGTTATAAAATGGAGGACGATACAAGGTTATAAAATGGAGGACGATACAAGGTTATAAAATGGAGGACGATACAAGGTTATAAAATGGAGGACGATACAAGGTTATAAAATGGAGGACGATACAAGGTTATAAAATGGAGGACGATACAAGGTTATAAAATGGGGGACGATACAAGGTTATAAAATGGAGGACGATACAAGGTTATAAAATGGAGGACGATACAAGGTTATAAAATGGAGGATAGTCGATACAAGGTTATAAAATGGAGGACATACAAGGTTATAAAATGGAGGACGATACAAGGTTATAAAATGGAGGACGATACAAGGTTATAAAATGGAGTGACGATACAAGGTTATAAAATGGAGGACGATACAAGGTTATAAAATGGAGGACGTCATACAAGGTTATAAAATGGAGGACGATACAAGGTTATAAAATGGAGGACGATACAAGGTTATAAAATGGAGGACGATACAAGGTTATAAAATGGAGGACGTATACAAGGTTATAAAATGGAGGACGATACAAGGTTATAAAATGGAGTATAGTCAGATGGAAACAGTTATCTTCCCTTCATCTAATACATTCAGTAGTGTTGTTATAGTCAGATGTCATTCAGTAGTGTTGCTATAATCAGATGTCATTCAGTAGTGTTGTTATAGTCAGATGTCATTCAGTAGTGTTGTTATAGTCAGTAGATGTCATTCAGTAGTGTTGTTATAGTAGATGTCATTCAGTAGTGTTGTTATAGTAGATGTCATTCAGTAGTGTTGTTATAGTAGATGTCATTCAGTAGTGTTGTTATAGTAGATGTCATTCAGTAGTGTTGTTATAGTCAGATGTCATTCAGTAGTGTTGTTATAGTAGATGTCATTCAGTAGTGTTGTTATAGTCTTAAGATGTCGCTGTAGCATTACAAAGTAGCCATTCTACCCCAACCAGATCTCTATCTTCCCACCTTCTTCTGACACTTGGTGCAAACCCAGACCCCCGGGCGGTGTTTTGAGAGGTGGGTGCAGGCAGTCAGGGTGGTAGGCTCTGGGGCAGTTGTGGCATAGCTGCAGCTCTCCGTCCCCTTTACACACAGAGCAGTGGTCGTCGTGCTCCAGCTCTTCCTGTCGGACAGACATACAGTCAGATGGTTCAGGACGTACGGCTGTTAGTGCTTCTCTTCCACCTGCCGTTCAAATATCACAGTAATGACACATCTAAACAACACCCACTTTTTTGGGTGGGGGGCTTTTTTGATGTAGATCCACTCTAAAGTACTGCATGATTGATTGATTGATTGATTGATTGATTGATCGAGTGAAACACTGAATATCTCTCTGATTACAACGCCCCCTAACAGTTCGTCACATCGTCCCCCATCTCTCAGATTATCTGTCAAATGACTGTTGGAATAACTACAACACCACTATCTACAGTATACAACACTACAACACCACTATCTACAGTATACACACACTACAACACCACTATCTACAGTATACAACACTACAACACCACTATCTACAGTATACACACACTATCAATACACCACTATCTACAGTATACCACAACACCACTATCAACACCACTATCTACAGTATACAACACTACAACACCACTATCTACAGTATACACACATCTACAACACCACTATCTACAGTATACAACACTACAACACCACTATCTACAGTATACACACAACACCACTATCTACAGTATACAACACACTACAACACCACTATCTACAGTATACAGTACTACAACACCACTATCTACAGTATACCACACTACAACACCACTATCTACAGTATACCACACTACAACACCACTATCTACAGTATACAACACTACAACACCACTATCTACAGTATACCACACTACAACACCACTATCTACAGTATACCACACTACAACACCACTATCTACAGTATACCAACACTACAACACCACTATCTACTACAACACCACTATCTACAGTATACCACACTATATCTACAGTATACACACTACAACACCACTATCTACAGTATACAACACTACAACACCACTATCTACAGTATACAACACTACAACACCACTATCTACAGTATACCACACTACAACACCACTATCTACAGTATACCACACTACAACACCACTATCTACAGTATACCACACTATCTACAGTATACAACACCACTATCTACAGTATACAACACCACTATCTACAGTATACAACACTACACTATCTACAGTATACACACACAACACTATCTACAGTATACAACACTACAACACCACTATCTACAGTATACACACTACAACACCACTATCTACAGTATACCACACTACAACACCACTATCTACAGTATACAACACCACTATCTACAGTATACAACACTACAACACCACTATCTACAGTATACCACACTACAACACCACTATCTACAGTATACAACACTACAACACCACTATCTACAGTATACAACACTACAACACCACTATCTACAGTATACAACACTACAACACCACTATCTACAGTATACAACACTACAACACCACTATCTACAGTATACAACACCACTATCTACAACACTACAACACCACTATCTACAGTATACAACACTACCACTATCTACAGTATACAACACCACTATCTACAGTATACAACACTACAACACCACTATCTACAGTATACAACACTACAACACCACTATCTACAGTATACAACACCACTATCTACAGTATACACACTACACTATCTACAGTATACCACACTACAACACCACTATCTACAACACCACTATCTACAGTATACCACACTACAACACCACTATCTACAGTATACCACACAACACCACTATCTACAGTATACAACACTACAACACCACTATCTACAGTATACCACACTACAACACCACTATCTACAGTATACCACACTACAACACCACTATCTACAGTATACACTACTACAGTACACCACTATCTACAGTATACAACACTACAACACCACTATCTACAGTATACCACACTACAACACCACTATCTACAGTATACCACACACCACTATCTACAGTATACCACACTACAACACCACTATCTACAGTATACCACACTACAACACCACTATCTATCTACAGTATACAACACTACAACACCACTATCTACAGTATACAACACCACTATCTACAGTATACAACACTACAACACCACTATCTACAGTATACAACACACCACCACTATCTACAGTATACCACACTACAACACCACTATCTACAGTATACAACACACTATCTAATACACACACTATCTACAGTATACAACACTACAACACCACTATCTACAGTATACAACACTACAACACCACTATCTACAGTATACAACACCACTATCTACAGTATACAACACACTATCTACAGTATACAACACTACAACACCACTATCTACAGTATACAACACTACAACACCACTATCTACAGTATACAACACTACAACACCACTATCTACAGTATACAACACTACAACACCACTATCTACAGTATACAACACCACTATCTACAGTATACAACACTACAACACCACTATCTACAGTATACAACACTACAACACCACTATCTACAGTATACAACACAACAACACCACTATCTACAGTATACAACACTACAACACCACTATCTACAGTATACAACACCACTATCTACAGTATACCACATTACAACACCACTATCTACAGTATACAACACTACAACACCACTATCTACAGTATACCACACTACAACACCACTATCTACAGTATACAACACTACAACACCACTATCTACAGTATACAACACCACTATCTACAGTATACCACACCACAACACCACTATCTACAGTATACAACACTACAACACCACTATCTACAGTATACAACACCACTATCTACAGTATACAACACTACAACACCACTATCTACAGTACACAACACTACAACACCACTATCTACAGTATACAACACCACTATCTACAGTATACAACACTACAACACCACTATCTACAGTATACAACACTACAACACCACTATCTACAGTATACAACACCACTATCTACAGTATACAACACTACAACACCACTATCTACAGTATACAACACCACTATCTACAGTATACAACACTACAACACCACTATCTACAGTATACAACACTACAACACCACTATCTACAGTATACAACACTACAACACCACTATCTACAGTATACAACACTACAACACCACTATCTACAGTATACCACACTACAACACCACTATCTACAGTATACCACACTACAACACCACTATCTACAGTATACAACACTACAACACCACTATCTACAGTATACAACACTACAACACCACTATCTACAGTATACAACACTACAACACCACTATCTACAGTATACAACACTACAACACCACTATCTACAGTATACCACACTACAACACCACTATCTACAGTATACAACACTACAACACCACTATCTACAGTATACAACACTACAACACCACTATCTACAGTATACAACACTATCAACACCACAACACCACTATCTACAGTATACAACACTACAACACCACTATCTACAGTATACAACACTACAACACCACTATCTACAGTATACAACACCACTATCTACAGTATACAACACTACAACACCACTATCTACAGTATACAACACTATCACAGTATACACCACTATATCTACAGTATACAACACTACAACACCACTATCTACAGTATACAACACTACAACACCACTATCTACAGTATACACACTACAACACCACTATCTACAGTATACAACACTACAACACCACTATCTACAGTATACCACACTACAACACCACTATCTACAGTATACACACTACAACACCACTATCTACAGTATACACACACACCACTATCTACAGTATACCACACTACAACACCACCACTATCTACAGTATACAACACTACAACACCACTATCTACAGTATACAACACTACAACACCACTATCTACAGTATACAACACTACAACACCACTATCTACAGTATACAACACTACAACACCACTATCTACAGTATACAACACTACAACACCACTATCTACAGTATACAACACTACAACACCACTATCTACAGTATACCACACTACAACACCACTATCTACAGTATACACACTACAACACACTATCTACAGTATACAACACAACACCACTATCTACAGTATACAACACTACAACACCACTATCTACAGTATACAACACTACAACACCACTATCTACAGTATACAACACTACAACACCACTATCTACAGTATACAACACTACAACACCTATCTACAGTATACAACACTACAATACCACTATCTACAGTATACCACACTACAACACCACTATCTACAGTATACAACACCACTATCTACAGTATACAACACTACAACACCACTATCTACAGTATACACACTACAACACCACTATCTACAGTATACAACACCACTATCTACAGTATACAACACTACAACACCACTATCTACAGTATACAACACTACAACAGTCACACACCACTATCTACAGTATACAACACTACAACACCACTATCTACAGTATACACTACAACACCACTATCTACAGTATACAACACCACTACAGTATACAACACTACAACACCACTATCTACAGTATACCACACTACAACACCACTATCTACAGTATACAACAACACCACTATCTACAGTATACACACTACAACACCACTATCTACAGTATACAACACCACTATCTACAGTATACAACACCACTATCTACAGTATACACACTACAACACCACTATCTACAGTATACAACACTACAACACCACTATCTACAGTATACAACACTACAACACCACTATCTACAGTATACCACACTACAACACCACTATCTACAGTATACCACACTACAACACCACTATCTACAGTATACAACACTACAACACCACTATCTACAGTATACAACACTACTATCTACAGTATCTACAGTACTACAACACCACTATCTACAGTATACAACACACACTATCTACAGTATACAACACTACAACACCACTATCTACAGTATACAACACTACAACACCACTATCTACAGTATACCACACTACAACACACACTATCTACAGTATACCACACTACAACACCACTATCTACAGTATACAACACTACAACACCACTATCTACAGTATCTACAGTATACCACACTACAACACCACTATCTACAGTATACCACACTACAACACCACTATCTACAGTATACAACACACCACCATCTACAGTATACAACACACTACAACACCACTATCTACAGTATACCACACTACAACACCACTATCTACAGTATACCACACTACAACACCACAACACCACACTCTACAGTATACCACACTACAACACCACTATCTACAGTATACCACACTACAACACCACTATCTACAGTATACCACACTACAACACCACTATCTACAGTATACAACACTACAACACCACTATCTACAGTATACAACACTACAACACCACTATCTACAGTATACAACACTACAACACCACTATCTACAGTATACAACACTACAACACCACTATCTACAGTATACAACACCACTATCTACAGTATACAACACTACAACACCACTATCTACAGTATACAACACTACAACACCACTATCTACAGTATACAACACTACAACACCACTATCTACAGTATACAACACTACAACACCACTATCTACAGTATACACCACACACTACAACACCACTATCTACAGTATACCACACTACAACACCACTATCTACAGTATACAACACCAACACCACTATCTACAGTATACAACACTACAACACCACTATCTACAGTATACAACACTACAACACCACTATCTACAGTATACACACTACAACACCACTATCTACAGTATACAACACTACATCTACCACTACAACAGTATACAACACTACACCACACTATCTACAGTATACAACACTACAACACCACTATCTACAGTATACAACACTACAACACCACTATCTACAGTATACAACACTACAACACCACTATCTACAGTATACAACACACTATCTACAGTATACAACACTACAACACCACTATCTACAGTATACAACACTACAACACCACTATCTACAGTATACAACACTACAACACCACTATCTACAGTATACCACACACCACTATCTACAGTATACAACACTATCTACAGTATACACCACTATCTACAGTATACACACTATACAACACCACTATTTACAGTATACCACACTATAACACCACTATCTACAGTATACCACACTACAACACCACTATCTACAGTATACCACACTACAACACCACTATCTACAGTATACCACACTACAACACCACTATCTACAGTATACCACACTATAACACCACTATCTACAGTATACAACACTACAACACCACTATCTACAGTATACCACACTACAACACCACTATCTACAGTATACCACACTACAACACCACTATCTACAGTATACAACACTACAACACCTCTATCTACAGTATACAACACTACAACACCACTATCTACAATATACAACACTACAACAACAACACTACAACACCACTATCTACAGTATACAACACTACAACACAACACCACTATCTACAGTATACCACACTACAACACCACTATCTACAGTATACCACACTACAACACCACTATCTACAGTATACAACACTACAACACCACTATCTACAGTATACCACACTACAACACCACTATCTACAGTATACCACACTACAACACCACTATCTACAGTATACAACACTACAACACCACTATCTACAGTATACAACACCACTATCTACAGTATACAACACTACAACACCACTATCTACAGTATACCACACTACAACACCACTATCTACAGTATACAACACTACAACACCACTATCTACAGTATACAACACCACTATCTACAGTATACAACACTACAACACCACTATCTACAGTACACAACACTACAACACCACTATCTACAGTATACAACACTACAACACCACTATCTACAGTATACCACACTACAACACCACTATCTACAGTATACCACACACCACTATCTACAGTATACACACTACAACACCACTCTACAGTATACAACACTACAACACCACTATCTACAGTATACACACTACAACACCACTATCTACAGTATACCACACTACAACACCACTATCTACAGTATACCACACTACAACACCACTATCTACAGTATACCACACTACAACACCACTATCTACAGTATACACACACAACACCACTATCTACAGTATACCACACTACAACACCACTATCTACAGTATACAACACTACAACACCACTATCTACAGTATACAACACTACAACACCACTATCTACAGTATACCACACTACAACACCACTATCTACAGTATACACCACCACTATCTACAGTATACCACACTACAACACCACTATCTACAGTATACCACACTACAACACCACTATCTACAGTATACCACACTACAACACCACTATCTACAGTATACCACACTACAACACCACTATCTACAGTATACAACACTACAACACCACTATCTACAGTATACCACACTACAACACCACTATCTACAGTATACCACACTACAACACCACTATCTACAGTATACACAGTATACACACTATAACTACTATGTCAGACACATCGTAGCTGTAATCAGTCATGCTACGGTACGTACCTTCCATCTGTAGTCCCCAGTGGCTAGCGTGCGTAACACAGGAAGCAGATAACAGGTTAGTAGCTGACAACAGGTGAAGACAATGGGGGTTGAGCAGCAGTTTGGGCCGGAGATGGGAAGGGGTGCAGGAACAGGGTTTTAGACCGGGGAAACATTAAGCAACAGACCTGCAACATCTCTGTTCTGGGGAACGCAGCTGAGATCAACACAGACATGCTCTAGTCTAGTAGGATACACTGTAATTACAGTCCATGCTCTAGTCTAGTAGGATACAGTGTAATTACAGTCCATGCTCTAGTCTAGTAGGATACAGTGTAATTACAGTCCATGCTGTAGTAGGATACAGTGTAATTACAGTCCATGCTCTATTCTAGTAGGATACACTGTAATTACAGTCCATGCTCTAGTTTAGGTAGGGTACACTGTAATTACAGTCCATGCTCTAGTCTAGGTAGGGTACACTGTAATTACAGTCCATGCTCTAGTCTAGGTAGGGTACACTGTAATTACAGTCCATGCTCTAGTCTAGTAGGATACACTGTGATTACAGTCCATGCTCTAGTCTAGTAGGATACACTGTGATTACAGTCCATGCTCTAGTCTAGTAGGATACACTGTAATTACAGTCCATGCTCTAGTTTAGGTAGGGTACACTGTAATTACAGTCCATGCTCTAGTCTAGTAGGATACAGTGTAATTACAGTCCATGCTCTAGTAGGGTACACTGTGATTACAGTCCATGCTCTAGTCTAGTAGGATACAGTGTAATTACAGTCAAGCTCTGTGGCCCGGACCTCTTTCTGATCAACCACAAAGTCCAGCTATAATGTTTATAGATTTTTTTGCAATTTATTGATGGGTCAGTATACATGTGTTTTACCAGTCCTGTCTAGTTGTGTTGATGGGCTGGTATAAATGTGTTTTAGCAGTCCTGTCTAGTTGTGTTGATGGGCTGGTATACATGTGTTTTACCAGTCCTGTCTAGTTGTGTTGATGGGCTGGTATAAATGTGTTTTACCAGTCCTGTCTAGTTGTGTTGATGGGCTGGTATAAATGTGTTTTACCAGTCCTGTCTAGTTGTGTTGATGGGCTGGTATAAATGTGTTTTACCAGTCCTGTCTAGTTGTGTTGATGGGCTGGTATAAATGTGTTTTACCAGTCCTGTCTAGTTGTGTTGATGGGCTGGTATAAATGTGTTTTACCAGTCCTGTCTAGTTGTGTTGATGGGCTGGTATACATGTGTTTTACCAGTCCTGTCTAGTTGTGTTGATGGGCTGGTATAAATGTGTTTTACCAGTCCTGTCTAGTTGTGTTGATGGGCTGGTATAAATGTGTTTTACCAGTCCTGTCTAGTTGTGTTGATGGGCTGGTATAAATGTGTTTTACCAGTCCTGTCTAGTTGTGTTGATGGGCTGGTATAAATGTGTTTTACCAGTCCTGTCTAGTTGTGTTGATGGGGGCTGGTATAAATGTGTTTTACCAGTCCTGTCTAGTTGTGTTGATGGGCTGGTATAAATGTGTTTTACCAGTCCTGTCTAGTTGTGTTGATGGGCTGGTATAAATGTGTTTTACCAGTCCTGTCTAGTTGTGTTGATGGGCTGGTATAAATGTGTTTTACCAGTCCTGTCTAGTTGTGTTGATGGGCTGGTATAAATGTGTTTTACCAGTCCTGTCTAGTTGTGTTGATGTGTTTCCTGTCTAGTTGTGTTGATGGGCTGGTACCAGTCCTGTCTAGTTGTGTTGATGGGCTGGTATACATGTGTTTTACCAGTCCTGTCTAGTTGTGTTGATGGGCTGGTATAAATGTGTTTTACCAGTCCTGTCTAGTTGTGTTGATGGGCTGGTATAAATGTGTTTTACCAGTCCTGTCTAGTTGTGTTGATGGGCTGGTATAAATGTGTTTTACCAGTCCTGTCTAGTTGTGTTGATGGGCTGGTATAAATGTGTTTTACCAGTCCTGTCTAGTTGTGTTGATGGGCTGGTATAAATGTGTTTTACCAGTCCTGTCTAGTTGTGTTGATGGGCTGGTATAAATGTGTTTTACCAGTCCTGTCTAGTTGTGTTGATGGGCTGGTATAAATGTGTTTTACCAGTCCTGTCTAGTTGTGTTGATGGGCTGGTATACATGTGTTTTACCAGTCCTGTCTAGTTGTGTTGATGGGCTGGTATAAATGTGTTTTACCAGTCCTGTCTAGTTGTGTTGATGGGCTGGTATACATGTGTTTTACCAGTCCTGTCTAGTTGTGTTGATGGGCTGGTATAAATGTGTTTTACCAGTCCTGTCTAGTTGTGTTGATGGGCTGGTATACATGTGTTTTACCAGTCCTGTCTAGATGGGCTGTGTTGATGGGCTGGTATAAATGTGTTTTACCTCTCACTGACAGGAAGAGTGGGTCGTTCAGGTAATTTGATGGGCTGGTATACATGTGTTTTACCTCTCACTGACAGGAAGAGTGGGTCGTTCAGGTAATTTGATGGGCTGGTATACATGTGTTTTACCTCTCACTGACAGGAAGAGTGGGTCGTTCAGGTAATTTGATGGGCTGGTATACATGTGTTTTACCTCTCACTGACAGGAAGAGTGGGTCGTTCAGGTAATTTGATGCAAGGCGTTTCCGCTGGAAGGTAGAAAGTGAGAGACAGAGAAAATGTTTACTTCCTTCACCTCTTTCAGACACAACAGGAATTATAGCTCTTCTTGTCGACCCTCAACAGCATTCACTGAATTCTCCCAAGTTACATAGAAAGTACTTTAGTAGAAAGATTGCAGCACACGTTTTGGGGCAGGGTAACGGAACATCATGCATGACGTTCTGTGGAAAGCACAAGGCACCAGCTCCAACAGACATGAAACAAAGTGCAGCTAAACATCACTGAACCCATCAGAGACTAAGGCCTGTCTAAACTGAACCCATCAGAGACTAAGGCCTGTCGAAACTGAACCCATCAGAGACTAAGGCCTGTCTAAACTGAACCCATCAGAGACTAAGGCCTGTCTACACTGAACCCATCAGAGACTAAGGCCTGTCTAAACTGAACCCATCAGAGACTAAGGCCTGTCTAAACTGAACCCATCAGAGACTAAGGCCTGTCTAAACTGAACCCATCAGAGACTAAGGCCTGTCGAAACTGAACCCATCAGAGACTAAGGCCATCAGAGACTAAGGCCTGTCTACACTGAACCCATCAGAGACTAAGGCCTGTCTAAACTGAAACAATCAGAGACCTTCAGACGAGTCTAGTGAGGCCTGTGGGCGTCTTAGAGAAAAACAACTGACATCTACGTGTCCGTGAGAGTCTCACCTCTACCACAGCTATATCTAGCTTAAACTGACAGATTCCTGTGGGGCATTTTTTTATTTATTCTGCTAATTAAGATTTCAGCACTGGCGCGGACAATCGACCCTTATTTAAACTAGTACTACTCAACGTCCTAATTAACATAAATGTTACATACTGTATGTCTAACATCTCTTACACATTTCAAACACACATATCTCTCCTGAACAGCTCTGACCGACTTTCAGATAACATTTTGTCAACTATTGCAGCTCTTTGAACCAGACAAAAAGGGTACCTCTGGTTGGACCAGGCCGCTGTAGGCTGGGTTGGCTGTGCTCCGCCTCTTCCTCTCCTGTCTCTTGGTCTGGATCTCTGCCATGGTAGAGGAACACAGGCTTATGTTACAGAGGTTTAGATACACACAGCCGGTACAGCTAGATGGGACAGACGGGCAGGTAGACACAGCCGGTACAGCTAGATGGGTCAGACAGGCAGGTAGACACAGCCGGTACAGCTAGATGGGACAGACAGGCAGGTAGACACAGCCGGTACAGCTAGATGGGACAGACAGGTAGACACAGCCGGTACAGCTAGATGGGACAGACAGGTAGACACAGCCGGTACAGCTAGATGGGACAGACAGGTAGACACAGCCGGTACAGCTAGATGGGACAGACAGGTAGACACAGCCGGTACAGCTAGATGGGACAGACAGGTAGACACAGCCGGTACAGCTAGATGGGACAGACAGGGTAGACACAGCCGGTACAGCTAGATGGGACAGACAGGGGTAGACACAGCCGGTACAGCTAGATGGGACAGACGGGTAGACACAGCCGGTACAGCTAGATGGGACAGACGGTAGACACAGCACAGCTAGATGGGACAGACGGGTAGACACAGCCGGTACAGCTAGATGGGACAGACGGGTAGACACAGCCGGTACAGCTAGATGGGACAGACGGGTAGACACAGCCGGTACAGCTAGATGGGACAGACGGGTAGACACAGCCGGTACAGCTAGATGGGACAGACGGGTAGACACACAGCCGGTACAGCTAGAGATGGGACAGACGGGTAGACACAGCCGGTACAGCTAGATGGGACAGACGGGTAGACACAGCCGGTACAGCTAGATGGGACAGACGGGTAGACACAGCCGGTACAGCTAGATGGGACAGACGGGTAGACACAGACGGTACAGCTAGATGGGACAGACGGGTAGACACAGCCGGTACAGCTAGATGGGACAGACGGGTAGACACAGCCGGTACAGCTAGATGGGACAGACGGGACACAGCCGGTACAGCTAGATGGGACAGACGGGTAGACACAGCCGGTACAGCTAGATGGGACAGACGGGTAGACACAGCCGGTACAGCTAGATGGGACAGACGGGTAGACACAGCCAGGTACAGCTAGATGGGACAGACGGGTAGACACAGCCGGTACAGCTAGATGGGACAGACAGGGTAGACACAGCCGGTACAGCTAGATGGGACAGACGGGTAGACACAGCCGGTACAGCTAGATGGGACAGACGGGTAGACACAGCCGGTACAGCTAGATGGGACAGACAGACACAGCCGGTACAGCTAGATGGGACAGACGGGTAGACACAGCCGGTACAGCTAGATGGGACAGACAGACAGACAGGTAGACACAGCCGGTACAGCTAGATGGGACAGACAGACAGACAGGATAGACCAGCCGGTACAGCTAGATGGGACAGGTAGACACAGACAGTACAGCTAGATGGGACAGACAGACAGGTAGACACAGCCGATTCAGGTATTTGGGACAGACAGACAGGTAGACACAGTCGGTACAGCTAGATGGGACAGACAGGTAGACACAGCCGGTATAGCTAGATGGGACAGACAGACAGACAGATAGACAGGTAGACAGACAGGTAGACACAGCCGGTTCAGGTATTTGGGACAGACAGACAGACAGACAGTACAGCTAGAATGGACATACAGACAGTTAGACAGTAGCCAGTACAAGTAAAATATATATCTGCCGCTGATGTGTGGATGAACACGTTTTAACACAGGGATACTAGCCAGAGCAGTGTGTGGGTTTCTCTGTTCATTCTCTGTGTGGGTAAAAACAGTGATACTAGCCAGAGCAGTGTGTGGGTTTCTCTGTTCATTCTCTGTGTGGGTAAAAACAGTGATACTAGCCAGAGCAGTGTGTGGGTTTCTCTGTTCATTCTCTGTGTGGGTAAAAACAGTGATACTAGCCAGAGCAGTGTGTGGGTTTCTCTGTTCATTCTCTGTGTGGGTAAAAACAGTGATACTAGCCAGAGCAGTGTGTGGGTTTCTCTGTTCATTCTCTGTGTGGGTAAAAACAGTAATACTAGCCAGAGCAGTGTGTGGGTTTCTCCGTTCATTCTCTGTGTGGGTAAAAACAGTGATACTAGCCAGAGCAGTGTGTGGGTTTCTCTGTTCATTCTCTGTGTGGGTAAAAACAGTGATACTAGCCAGAGCAGTGTGTGGGTTTCTCTGTTCATTCTCTGTGTGGGTAAAAACAGTGATACTAGCCAGAGCAGTGTGTGGGTTTCTCCGTTCATTCAAGTTCTCTCATTGTTACCACCTGCCACAAGACAGCAAAGATGTGCCAATGCCTTGTTGAACTCTGATGAGTTTAATTAAATTAGTGTCAGAGGAAGAACTCACCTTCCAGTGTCTCTGTAGTGACCAGGCCAAGAGCCACCATGAAGGACATTTTCTGTAGGGGAGAGAGGACACGTTAGAGTGTGACACCCATATGAATACCATACAGGTGGAGAGGGGACACGTTACAGTGCGACACCCATATGAATACCATACAGGTGGAGAGGGGACACGTTAGTGTGACACCCATATGAATACCAACCATACAGGTGGAGAGGGGACATGTTACAGTGTGACACACATGAATACCATGCAGGTGGAGAGGGGACATGTTAGTGTGTGACACCCATATGAATACCATACAGGTGGAGAGGGGACACGTTAGTGTGACACCCAAATGAATACCATACAGGTGGAGAGGGGACATGTTGGAGTGTGACACCCATATGAATACCATACAGGTGGAGAGGGGACATGTTACAGTGCAACACCCATATGAATACCATACAGGTGGAGAGGGGACACGTTACAGTGCGACACCCATATGAATACCATACAGGTGGAGAGGGGACACGTTACAGTGCGACACCCATATGAATACCATACAGGTGGAGAGGGGACATGTTAGAGTGTGACACTCACATGAATACCATACAAGTGGAGAGGGGACATGTTACAGTGTGACACCCATATGAATACCATACAGGTGGAGAGGGGACATGTTACAGTGTGACACACATGAATACCATGCAGGTGGAGAGGGGACACGTTAGTGTGACACCCATATGAATACCATACAGGTGGAGAGGGGACACATTAAAGTGTGACACACATATGAATACCATACAGGTGGAGAGGGGACACGTTACAGTGCGACACACATATGAATACCATACAGGTGGAGAGGGGACACGTTACAGTGTGACACCCATATGAATACCATACAGGTGGAGAGGGGACATGTTACAGTGTGACACCCACATGAATACCATACAGGTGGAGAGGGGACACGTTACAGTGTGACACACATATGAATACCATACAGGTGGAGAGGGGACATGTTACACCCACATGAATAGTGTGACACCCATATGAATACCATACAGGTGGAGAGGGGACATGTTAGAGTGTGACACCCATATGAATACCATACAGGTGGAGAGGGGACATGTTAGAGTGTGACACCCATATGAATACCATACAGGTGGAGAGGGGACATGTTAGAGTGTGACACCCATATGAATACCATACAGGTGGAGAGGGGACATGTTAGAGTGTGACACTCACATGAATACCATACAAGTGGAGAGGGGACATGTTACAGTGTGACACCCATATGAATACCATACAGGTGGAGAGGGGACATGTTACAGTGTGACACATGAATACCATGCAGGTGGAGAGGGGACACGTTAGTGTGACACCCATATGAATACCATACAGGTGGAGAGGGGACACATTAAAGTGTGACACACATATGAATACCATACAGGTGGAGAGGGGACACGTTACAGTGCGACACACATATGAATACCATACAGGTGGAGAGGGGACACGTTACAGTGCGACACACATATGAATACCATACAGGTGGAGAGGGGACATGTTAGAGTGTGACACCCACATGAATACCATACAGGTGGAGAGGGGACACGTTACAGTGCGACACACATATGAATACCATACAGGTGGAGAGGGGACATGTTAGAGTGTGACACCCATATGAATACCATACAGGTGGAGAGGGGACATGTTAGAGTGTGACACCCATATGAATACCATACAGGTGGAGAGGGGACATGTTAGAGTGTGACACCCATATGAATACCATACAGGTGGAGAGGGGACATGTTAGAGTGTGACACCCATATGAATACCATACAGGTGGAGAGGGGACATGTTAGAGTGTGACACCCACATGAATACCATACAGGTGGAGAGGGGACATGTTACAGTGTGACACCCATATGAATACCATACAGGTGGAGAGGGGACATGTTACAGTGTGACACACATGAATACCAAACAGGTGGAAAGGGAACAGTTATATCATATAGATTGATAACAAGGTAGTGTATAGTATTACCATTCCAGCCCCACTGTCTGGGTCTATCTCCCCCTCCCTCCCTGTCTGGGTCTATCTCCTTCCCTCCCCACCCTCCTCTCCTCTCCCTCCCTGTCTCTCTCTCTCTCATTATCCAAAAACTCTCTTTCACCCTGCCACTCTCACTCTCCTCTACAATGTCTGGAATGTTCTACTACTCGGGTGTCATAGTCTTGTTTTCTCCCTCAAGTACTCCAGGTAGAGGTGGGCAGGGTGGGAGCAGGGCTAGTACGTGTGGTTTCCTAGCAACAGCAACACTTAGTAGTAAGGGAACCGTTGTGATGTCTCCCCCAGTGACTCCTGTGTTCCATGTCACGTGATCCATCTCTGAATCAGTCAGTCCGTAGTGAATCACTCTCATTAGTCACTTCTTGTTGAATCAGTCAGTCTGTAGTGAATCACTCTCATTAGTCACTTCTTGTTGAATCAGTCCGTCCGTAGTGAATCACTCTCATTAGTCACTGCTTGTTGAATCAGTCCGTCCGTAGTGAATCACTCTCATTAGATACTGCTTGTTGAATCAATCAGTCCGTAGTGAATCACTCTCATTAGTAACCGCTTGTTGAATCAGTCAGAAAGTGAATCACTCTCATAGTTACTTACCAGGGACAGAGGGGGATGAGGGATAGAGGGAGAACAGGGATAGAGGGGGGAGAGGGGGATGAGGGATAGAGGGAGACCAGGGATAGAGGGAGGAGAGGGGGGGATGAGGGATAGAGGGGGAGGGGGGGGGACACGGGTTAGAGGGGTTTCCAGGGAAAGGAAGGCTGAGTCAGGATTATCTGGGATTATCTAACCGAATAATTAGATGGATTAACCAATCAGAGTTACAGTGATCAGATAGATAGACATCTGCTTCAGCTCTGAGTCAGCAGTAGCACCATACCAGAGAACCTGATAGTCAGCAGTAGCACCATACCAGAGAACCCAGCAGTAGCACCATACCAGAGAACCCAGCAGTAGCACCATACCGGAGAACCTGATAGTCAGAAGTAGTACCATACCAGAGAACCTGATAGTCAGCAGTAGCACCATACCAGAGAACCTGATAGTCAGCAGTAGCACCATACCAGAGAACCTGATAGTCAGCGTGTGGCTTAGATAAATGATAATGTTTTATTGGCTTTAAATCCTTATTTATGTAATAGAATACTATTTTAAAAAACAGGCTTTTCTTTATCCTCTAATACAACATGGTTGTGTTCTTGTTATTAATGTATAATTATTTAGGATTGTGGTTTTACCTCTGAGTCCTCATCCTTCTTCTTCTTGGCTGGTGTGGTGGAGAGGTGGAGGGGTTGGTGGTCGAGGTGATGGAGGGGATCTCCTGTGAGGGGTTGTCGGCCCCCTGGGGTCCTCCTGGGGAGTCCTGGGAGAAGCTGGGGGTCTCTGCCTCCGGCTGGATTATTTTCAACTGGGTAAACACACCACACACACACACACACACACACACGCACGCACGCATGCAGGCAGGCAGGGACAGCGTTAAGCGTTAGTCAGTTAATTGGCTGTTGGTTCTAATAACTATTTAGTGCGAAGGGAAGGTAAACAATTGATTGTGATTGATTTATATTAAGAATTAAATCACACAACTCTACTTGTTATGATGCCTGTGATGATACCTGTAAATGAGGCCTGTGATGATGTCTGTAGTGATGCCTGTAATGATGCCTGTAATGATGTCTGTAGTGATGTCTGTAATGATGCATGTAATGATGTCTGTAATGATGCCTGTAATGATGTCTGTAGTGATGCCTGTAATGATGCCTGTAGTGATGCCTGGAATGATGCCTGTAGTGATGCCTGGTAGGACAGACAGAAGGATGTGTTGGACAGGGACAGTCAGTAGGGCTGGTAGGACAGACAGAAGGATGTGTTGGACAGGGACAGTCAGTAGGGCTGGTAGGACAGACAGAAGGATGTGTTGGACAGGGACAGTCAGTAGGGCTGGTAGGACAGACAGAAGGATGTGTTGGACAGGGACAGTCAGTAGGGCTGGTAGGACAGACAGAAGGATGTGTTGGACAGGGACAGTCAGTAGGGCTGGTAGGACAGACAGAAGGATGTGTTGGACAGGGACAGTCAGTAGGGCTGGTAGGACAGACAGAAGGATGTGTTGGACAGGGACAGTCAGTAGGGCTGGTAGGACAGACAGAAGGATGTGTTGGACAGGGACAGTCAGTAGGGCTGGTAGGACAGACAGAAGGATGTGTTGGACAGGGACAGTCAGTAGGGCTGGTAGGACAGACAGAAGGATGTGTTGGACAGTCTTTAACCTTATTGTCAGTGTTGAAGATCAGCGGATGGACCTTGACTGCCTCACTGATGGTCCACACCCTGTTGTTCCCGGTGTCGGCGGGCGGAGAGGCAGAGATGATGGAGAAGGTCACACCGGGGCAACTGAGGCTGAGGTGGCTGTTGGGCTGCTGCTGCTGGTAGAGGTGGGGGAGATGCCTCCAGGCCAGGCTAGGGCCGGGAGAGAGACTGGGCCTGGGCCGGGGAGAGAGACTGGGCCTGGGCCGGGAGAGAGACTGGGTCTGGGCCGGGAGAGAGACTGGGTCTGGGCCAGGGAGAGAGACTGGGTCTGGGCCGGGGAGAGAGACTGGGTCTGGGCCGGGGAGAGAGACTGGGTCTGGGCCGGGAGAGAGACTGGGTCTGGGCCGGGGAGAGAGACTGGGTCTGGGCCGGGAGAGAGACTGTGTCTGGACCAGGGGAGAGGCCAGGGTCTGGGCCAGGGGAGAGACCAGGGTCTGGGCCAGGGGAGAGACCAGGGTCTGGGCCAGGGGAGAGACCAGGGTCTGGGCCAGGGGAGAGACCAGCGTCTGGGCCAGGGGAGAGACCAGGGTCTGGGCCAGGGGAGGGGGTGAGAAGGTTGTGGAGGTGGCTGTGTCTCCATGGCCTATGGAGAGACGTTCTGGGCTGAA
This sequence comes from Oncorhynchus tshawytscha, assembly GCF_018296145.1. Classification (NCBI taxonomy): domain Eukaryota; kingdom Metazoa; phylum Chordata; class Actinopteri; order Salmoniformes; family Salmonidae; genus Oncorhynchus; species Oncorhynchus tshawytscha. Next base: position 3,863 of record NW_024608642.1, on the reverse strand, counting down.
CGTGCTGTTGGCTGTAGGCAGGGCCGGGCCGAGGGTGTGGCTCTGGGTGAGGGTGTGGCTAGAGCTGTGGGTGTGGTTAAAACTGTGGGCGTGGCTCTTAGGGCTGACTACAGTGGTAGCTCTCTGGAGGTTGAGGAGACTGAGGGCCTGACAGGATGACTGTTTCTGGCTGGCTGGCTGCTCCTGAGGGAGAGACACAGGGCTGTGGCTGAGGAGGAGGCTGGCTGGCTGCTCCCTAGGGAGAGACACAGGGCTGTGGCTGAGGAGGAGGCTGGCTGGCTGCTCCCTAGGGAGAGACACAGGGCTGTGGCTGGGGAGGAGGCTGGCTGGGATCACACTCTTTGGCTGAACCTGGAGAGGAGGGAGGGAGAGAAGGAGCATGTTACAACTTCTTTGTGATAGGGGGCAGTGTTTTCACGTCCGGATGAACAGCGTGCCCAAAGTAAACTGCCTGTTACTCAGGCCCAGAAGCTAGGATACGCATATAATTGGTAGATTAAGATAGAAAACACTCTAAAGTTTCTGAAACTGTTAAACTGATGTATGTGAATATAACAGAACTGATATGGCAGGTGAAACCCAGAGGACAAACATCCCCCCCAAAAAACAATTTGGCTTACCACTATTTTCAATGGCTAGTACTATAATTATAAGCCCAAATCCTCCCAAATTGCAGTTCCTACGGCTTCCACTAGATGTCAATAGTCTTTAGAAAGAGTTTCAGGCTGGTTTTTGGTTAATGGTTAATGGTGTTGCCACCTGGTGGTTACTTCAACACCTGGAGGTTATTTCAACACCTGGGTTTGTAATGGTACTGCCACCTGGTGGTTACTTCAACACCTGGAGGTTATTTCAACACCTGAAGGTTACTTCAACACCTGGGTTTGTAATGGTACTGCCACCTGGCGGTTACTTCAACACCTGAAGGTTACTTCAACACCTGGTGGTTACTACAACACCTGGGTTTGTAACGGTGCTGATATCTGGTGGTTACTTCAACACCTGGGTTTGAAATGGTGCTGATACCTGGTGGTTACTTCAACACCTGGAGGTTACTTCAACACCTGAAGGTTACTTCAACACCTGGTGGTTACTTCAACACCTGGGTTTGTAATGGTGCTGCCACCTGGTGGTTACTTCAACACCTGGGTTTGAAATGGTGCTGATACCTGGTGGTTACTTCAACACCTGGAGGTTACTTCAACACCTGAAGGTTACTTCAACACCTGGTGGTTACTTCAACACCTGGGTTTGTAATGGTGCTGCCACCTGGTGGTTACTTCAACACCTGAAGGTTACTTCAACACCTGGTGGTTACTACAACACCTGGAGGTTACTACAACACCTGGGTTTCTAATGGTGCTGATACCTGGTGGTTACTTCAACACCTGGTGGTTACTTCAACACCATGGTGGTTACTACAACACCTGGTGGTTACTTCAACACCTGGTGGTTACTACAACACCAGGTGGTTACTTCAACACCTGGTGGTTACTTCAACACCTGGGTTTGTAATGGTGCTGATACCTGGTGGTTACTTCAACAACCTGGGTTTGTAATGGTGCTGATACCTGGTGGTTACTTCAACACCTGGGTTTGTAATGGTGCTGATACCTGGTGGTTACTTCAACACCTGGTGGTTACTTCAACACCTGGGTTTGTAATGGTGCTGATACCTGGAGGTTACTTCAACACCTGGGTTTGTAATGGTGCTGATACCTGGTGGTTACTTCAACACCTGGTGGTTACTTCAACACCTGGGTTTGTAATGGTGCTGATACCTGGAGGTTACTTCAACACCTGGGTTTGTAATGGTGCTGATACCTGGTGGTTACTTCAAAACCTGAAGGTTACTTCAACACCTGGTGGTTACTTCAACACCTGGGTTTGTAATGGTGCTGATACCTGGTGGTTACTACAACAACCTGGGTTTGTAATGGTGCTGATACCTGGTGGTTACTTCAACACCTGGGTTTGTAATGGTGCTGATACCTGGTGGTTACTACAACAACCTGGGTTTGTAATGGTGCTGATACCTGGTGGTTACTTCAACACCTGGGTTTGTAATGGTGCTGATACCTGGTGGTTACTACAACAACCTGGGTTTGTAATGGTGCTGATACCTGGTGGTTACTACAACAACCTGGGTTTGTAATGGTGCTGATACCTGGTGGTTACTACAACACCTGGTGGTTACTTCAACACCTGGGTTTGTAATGGTGCTGATACCTGGTGGTTACTACAACACCTGGGTTTGTAATGGTGCTGATACCTGGTGGTTACTACAACAACCTGGGTTTGTAATGGTGCTGATACCTGGTGGTTACTACAACACCTGGTGGTTACTTCAACACCTGGGTTTGTAATAGTGCTGATACCTGGTTTGGTTACTACAACACCTGGGTTTGGTGCTGATACCTGGTGGTTACTACAACACCTGGGTTTGTAATGGTGCTGATACCTGGTGGTTACTACACCTGGTGGTTACACCTGGTGGTTACTTCAACACCTGGGTTTGTAATGGTGCTGATACCTGGTGGTTACTAACACCTGGGTTTGTAATGGTGGTGCTGATACCTGGTGGTTACTACAACACCTGGTGGTTACTAACACCAATAGTGCTGATACCTGGTGGTTACTACAACAACCTGGGTTTGTAATGGTGCTGATACCTGGTGGTTACTACAACACCTGGTGGTTACTTCAACACCTGGGTTTGTAATGGTGCTGATACCTGGTGGTTACTTCAACACCTGGTGGTTACTTCAACACCTGGTGGTTACTACAACACCTGGTGGTTACTTCAACACCTGGGTTTGTAATGGTGCTGATACCTGGTGGTTACTTCAACACCTGGTGGTTACTACAACACCTGGTGGTTACTACAACACCTGGTGGTTACTTCAACACGTGGGTTTGTAATGATGCTGATACCTGGTGGTTACTTCAACACCTGGTGGTTACTACAACACCTGGTGGTTACTACAACACCTGGTGGTTACTTCAACACCTGGGTTTGTAATGGTGCTGATACCTGGTGGTTACTACAACACCTGGTGGTTACTTCAACACCTGCGCTCTGATACACCACCAGGCCTCTAGCGTTATGAGCAGAGATCCTGCCTGGATGACCTCTCAGATCTGCCTTCACAGCCGGTTATAGACTATAGCCAGTCACAGGCTAAATTGTGTTTTGTTTAGCTGTGGTTTTTCCTCTGAGGGTTTTAAACAGACGATATGCTGCTATGCAACTTCTGGTTCAGACCATTACAGCCTCCCAGCAGTCTGAGAAACACAATGTTCTCTATATATCAGAGGGTTACTGGTTCAGATCATTACAGCCTATATATCAGAGGGTTACTGGTTCAGATCATTACAGCCTATATATCAGAGGGTTACTGGTTCAGACCATTACAGCCTATATATCAGAGGGTTACAGGTTCAGACCATTACAGCCTCCCAGCAGTCTGAGAAACACAATGTTCTCTATATATCAGAGGGTTACTGGTTCAGATCATTACAGCCTATATATCAGAGGGTTACTGGTTCAGACCATTACAGCCTATATATCAGAGGGTTACTGGTTCAGACCATTACAGCCTATATATCAGAGGGTTACTGGTTCAGACCATTACAGCCTATATATCAGAGGGTTACTGGTTCAGACCATTACAGCCTATATATCAGAGGGTTACTGGTTCAGACCATTACAGCCTATATATCAGAGGTTTACTGGTTCAGACCATTACAGCCTATATATTACAGAGTTACTGGTTCAGACACATTACAGCCTATATATCAGAGGGTTACTGGTTCAGACCATTACAGCCTATATATCAGAGGTTACAGGTTCAGACCATTAC